>NC_046664.1:6092285-6100773 GCF_010883055.1 Belonocnema kinseyi | reverse complement strand
ATAATGAAATTATTTTAATAATTTCATTATAAAATAAGTGCTACTCTAGAGAAATAATCCTGCTAGAACGTATCAATCGCAAATCCTTCTTCTTTTCCGAATCCAATCTCGATAGATTTTTTCGTGTCAACGACAACAGAAAGATATTCTCCGGTGTACTCATATTTGAAATATACCTATGCATCGTTAGGATTTAATTTCTTAGATTCACAGTAAACTTGTTTTATTGAAATATGGCAACTTTATTTGGAAAAAAGTTGTTAATCCTTCATCAGCGTTACCACTACAAAATTTTAAGTCTAAAATCATAATCTAGAGATTTTAAAATAAATGTAAAAAGTGGAATCATATTATCTTAGTTTTATATAATTACGTAAAATAGTGTGAATTAAAAGCTGAAATAAAAAAAGAAATATTTATTTTAGAAAACTTCGATCCCCTGCGTCAGTGGCACCGCTACACAATTTTAAGAATGAAATACTTCGGCGAACGAACGCCTTTTTCGAACAAGTTCAGAGCCAAAATCTTTTTCAAACAGATTCTGAACCAACACCTTCTTTAAACGAACTTGGAACCAACACTTTTTGGAAGGAGATTCAGAACGAACAACTCATTCTACTCTGGCATCGATTTGTGATCGAATCTCTGAATCCGACCGACTACAATTTCACTCTCAGAAAGAACAAGAAAGAGGAGACTTATCAAGATCTTGAAAGGTAGCTGCAGTGACTGTTCCTAAATTTTCAGTTAGAATAATTGTACTTATGATTAGTGCTTTCAAAAATGCAAAGCTATCGCTAATTTTTAACCTCCGGGTCTTACCCGCGTGCCAAAATCATGCGAAGGCACTTGCGGGATAGGTGCCAAACACTGATAGCAATTTCCATCTTTAAATGACACCAGCTCACAGTGAAACCGCTGTAAATCTTACAATCTAAATAATTTTTACAATATTTAAATCGTTTAGTCATACTTTTCACATTGAAAATTGTAAAAATATATAACTAATATTTTAGTGCTTCCAGAATTATAACCTTATAGGGCTTGGAATTGAACAAAACTGGCTGCTTTTTTAAAATAAATTTTTATTTTTTTTCCCATTTAAATGTGCTCATTTAGTCAGTTTTTAGAATTATTTAATGATATTTTCAGGAAATGTAGTTCAAAATGTCCTTCGACCGATAGATCAAAATTAATTAAAAAATGTATTTGAAAAAATTGTTGTGCATTTTTTTATGATGCCTGCCACTTATCGGACTTCTATAATATCCTGCGTTTCGTTTATCGACGAAATTTTGAGCTAAAATAATTTTTCCAATGAGAAAGTTGTTAAAAACATTATAAAGAAGTTTTGTGGAAAATTTGAGCCCAATCGAATTGATATTTAAGAAATTATTAACTTCTCAACTTAATAGCAGCTAGGCGACTCGTGCGTGGGCTTTAGCGAATTTCCTGATTATTTACAAAAGTAACTTTGTTATCACTATTGTTATGAAAAAAGGTAACTAGCTATTTCTTATCACTGATAAACATAAAGGGTTGTTTAAACAAAATAGAAACCCCTATTTTTAATACCAGAATCGAAAAGTACGGGAAATTTTACGTTTAGGTATGTGTTTATGTTAGGGGTTAACGTAACCTCTACAGGTAAAATAAGGGTAAAATTACGCTGTCATAGGGCCTTGTAGGAATCTCGCAGAATTATTGCGAACAATAAGACAATTTGTTCTTGCGCTGGAATGGGCCCAAAGCGACGTCGTCCTACGCGTATATAAATTGGTTTATCAGCAGGAAGAATGTATTTCCGAAGTTCGAATTCAAGGTGCGGGTTCTCGATGGGAGGAAGGCGAATATATTGAAGTTGGTCAACTCCATAAGAACGTCCGCCTGAAGAATCAATGAGTCTAATAGGTGAAATAAAGCACCTGGCATTGGCAGGAGGAGACCTGAACCTGGCACGAAGAGTAGGCTCAGATGGAGAAGACCTGGCAGAAGAATGTTGTTTGTCAGAAGAAGAAGAAGAAGAAGAAGAAGAAAAAGAATTGTGTGTGTCAAATAGAATACCGGAAATAGGATCACCATTCGGTGAACATTCTGAAAACAAACTTAGCTCTGAAACAAGAAACAGAGGTTTATAATGTTTGGAAAGTAGGGAAAAACATTATTTAGCACAATATTCAACACAACTTGAATATATTTGATAACAATTGTTGAAACATACATCATTTATAAAACATCACTCTTCTTATGAAAAGAAGTTAGAAATTGCTTTCCGGCCATTCAGTTGTCAAAACGCGATTAATAAGATTTTGTTTGAAAATATTATAAGGATACAAAAGAAGGGAGGGGATTTTTTTCTAGAAAGATTTTATGAGAATTTTTTTCTTTTTAAAAATACCTATATTGGAGAAAAATTTCTTTGAAGACAAATATTTGTATGCAAAGCCAGGTTCAATTTATTCTTTATTACAGCTACTGAACAACATTCTTTAAATTACAGATATATTATTGTATAATATTCACCAATATAACTAAGGATGATCATCGAGTAAAAGACCAACGTAAAAACAATCCCTATTTTTTGCGATGAGGGGAAAAGGCGATTATTGATTTAAATAAGAATATAGTTAATAGCGTATCTAAAGAATATTCTGTTGCGTTATTGGCGATAATATATATGTAATTATATGATATTATATGATATCAAATTTTTTGTTCTTCAACCAAGACTACGTAGATATGCTTTATTAGCTGTAATAAAAAATAAATGGAACCTACCATTGTATAAAAACATTTGCCTTCAAAAAAATTTTTCCCCAACATAGGTGTTTTTTAAAACAAAAAAAAATCTCATAAAATCTTGCTTTTGGGGGAAAAAAACTTTCACCAACAATAAGAAAAAATATTCAAGTCAATAATAAAAGTTTTTTCATAAATGGTTTTTGTAGGTGTCAAAGCTTTTCATTAAAAACAATGTTTCCTCCCTTTAACAATGACATCAAATATAATATTGCAATTGCTGAAAGAATAATTATAAATGAATTTCTCCTGGCACCTGCTTTCCCGCAAAACAAAGTGCTTCCCTAAGTCAAATTTAAATTCTAGAATAAAAGTAAAAAATCGCATTTTTTAACTTAAAGTTTCTTAAATTAAGAAACATCAGCTTTTTCAGATCGCAAAAAAAGCAAAGAATGTTTTTTATTCTATTTAGAAATGTTGTAAATGGCTAATTTTCAATTGTTTTTCTTCGCAGTTCAATTTCAAAATGATGATAGTTAAGTATTTTTCGAGTCATACTTCGTACATTTATAAATGTGATAATATATATCTACTATTTGAGTGATTAAATAATGACAACAATATCTTAAAATCAAACAATTTTGATTGCGTGAAATAAGACTATTTCTTACCTGCAAGATTAAAAAATTGCTACATTATCAGCTGTGCAGATAAGGCTATCAAATATAACATGTAACAAGTTTTCGACATACAGTGCTTGAAGAATTTGAGTTTATTAGATAGGACTTATTTTATACGGATCAGCAAATAAACAGCCCTAACGTTTACTAAGACTATAATAAATTATAATAGATGAATATAATAAATTTTATTGAAAAATTTAATTAATTATATTAATTTAATTCTATTTTTCAGCGTAAAGTTGTTGATTTTGTCTAAATTAACCTCAAAACCCTTAGAAAAGATCTGCAATTGAGAAATAAAAATTGTGTAATATGGCTGGTTAAGAGATTGAAATCAAAATTTTTGTATAGAACATCTTATTGAATGATAACAATATTATTTTTTTTCTATTTTTGCATGCCTTATAAGTTACAAAAAAATTATTCAATAATTGATTTAATTTCTGCGGATGTAAATTGCAAACCGATACAGGTTACATAAATATCATTTTTCTAAGATTATTTAAAAATTCAAAAAGATTTTTAATGTACGCATTCTTTACATCTCTACTGTTTCCATTTTTGAAAGTAAATTTTTCTATGTCTGAAATCGTTACAAGGATTTTTTGTAAACAAATAACTATATATTTTAAGATTTATTAGTTATTTTAAAAAATGGAAACAGTAGAGTTGTACAGACTGTTTCCCTGGAAAAATAGGCAGAATTTCAGATTTTTTTTTAATCTTCTTATATACCACCAAGCATACGTCTTCTCATATGATTATTCTCATTATTTTCATTATTTTCAACCATTTCTTTCTCGACTGTGAAGCTCTAAAAGGTTCCAAAATTTGAACCAGAGCTTCAGTGAAATACAATTCATATAATACTTTAGCCTGAAAAGATATTCATTTTATATACAAAACAAAACGTGGAGCCTATACAGAAAATACAAATGATCAAAGTTGTTTGATTAAATAGTAGAAATTGTTCAAAATTTGTCGTAAAATTAACCTGGGTACGCCACCTTGGCTCTAGGAACCATTTTCAGATTTTGTTTTCAAAAATAATTTCTAGACGTGAAAAATTCAACAATTTTTAAGTTACTAATTTCGCACAAATATGAAGAATATGCATTTTCAACCACTGTGCGCTACGTAACATAGTATTATTATATTAAAAAAGTTTAGTCTTAACAGTGACATTTTTTGAAAAACTGTAACTACTTGCTAATTCGCTGCTTATTGGAAAAGTAACTTTCTTTATCACTATCATTATAAAAGAAAGTAGCTAATTATTTCTCAACACTGATAAACTCTGAAATTCAGTCTGATTGGGCGTAAGGAGCCTACTGGAATTTCTTTGATTTCTTTTTTAGTTAATGGGGTAATCGCGCCGCTTACCATGTTTATTTTTGCCCGACCTGTATTTTTAACCTGTGAATCATATGCATATAATCCAGCAAGACTATAACTGCTCTCCAATATTGCAAATACGTCACCATCAAATGTGGATAACACAATTTTTTCTTGGGTTGGCATGGACTCAAAGCGACGTGGTCCTCCGAGTAAATAAATTTGTTTATCTGCAGGAAAAAAGTATTTCCGAAGTTCAAATTGCCGCTGTGGATTCCTGTTTGGAGTAAGGCGAATAGATTGAAGTTGGTCAAGTCTATAATAACTTCCTTCAGAAGAAGCAATGAGTCGGGTGGGTGGGGCCACGCTCCAGGTATTGGCAGGAGGAGACCTGGACCTGGCACGAAGAGAAGGCTCGGATGGAGGAGTAAACCTGGCAGGAGAATGTTGTTCGTCAGGAGAAGTAGAAGGAAAAGAATATTGTCCGCCACGTGGAATACCTGGAATAGGTTCGCCATTCGGTAAACACTCGAAATGCAAACTTAGTTCTGAAACAAGAAGAAGAGGATTACATTTGTTATAAAGAAGGGAAAATTATTACTCATCACAATATTTCACACAACTGAAAGACATTTCATAACGATCGTTTAAACATAAACGTGATTTTTTACGAAAGAACGTGAGAAATTGCTTTCTGGTTATTAATTTGTCAAATTCATACTAAAAGGTTTGATTTGGAAATATCATCGGGTTACAAGAGAAGGGAGGGGCATTTTTTTGCTCACAGGGAAAGTTTTTTAAGTTTAGGCCTGTGATAAAGTAGTACAAATTGTTACTTATATAAAGCAGAACAATATTTTTTCAATTATAGATATAATATGGCATATTCACCAATGTAACTGAAGATGATCATCATAAAGAAGGCCAGATTATAAATGATCCCCATTTTTTGCAGTAAGAGAAAACACTATTATTGCTTGAATGAAGAATATAGTTAACAGTCTATTCAAAGAATATTATGGTGCTTCATTTGGATGATATATAACTATGTGGTATCATACGTAATATCTAATTTATTATAGGCATGAATGTTCTCCTTATTAGATAGACGTATTGATATTCCCTGAAACATTATAATGAAATAAATAGCCGCGGTAACCAATTAATAAATTTTTCTGATAATTTATTCTTGAATCTAGAATACATGGATATGTTTCAGTAGACATCATGCAATAAAAACAGCAGCTTTGTTCACGAATATTTAAGTCTTTAAATAGCTTTTAAAGTTTGGTAAAAAGCGATAAGAAAAATTAGTCGAGTCTATAATAAAAGTTTCTCCAGAAACAGTTTTTGCATTTTACAATGTTTTTCATTGAAAATAATTTTTTCTCTCTTTAAAAATGACGTTAAAAATAAAACTGCAATTAATTAAAGCATAATTATAATTCAATTTCTCTTGAGACCTGCTTTTCCACAAGATAATTGAGCTTTTTTAATTCCAATTTAAATTCTAGAATGAAAGGTCTTATTAATCTAATTGTTTAGCTGAAAATTACCTAAATGAAGAAACTTAAGCTTTTTTAAATCATGTTGTACTTACTGTTAGTTCAAATTTAAAAAATGTTCCAAATATTTAAAAAATTACATTTCAATGGGTTTTCAAATAAATATGCAACGAGGTAATTATTTTTTAAATTATTGACAAATTAATTTAATTTTTTTAGCGGTGAGTTTCGAATTTTCTTTAAATTACTTTAAATTCAATCTTCGCATGCCTTATGATATTAAAAAAGTTTAATTCTTAAATAATTTATTTAGTTTCTTCCAATGTATTCTGCGAATTGATAGGAATATATTTGCTTGTAAGGTTTTATAAAAATAATTTTTCCAAGAATATTGTGAAAATGGAAAAAGATTTTTTTAAGATTTCCGTTATGTCAAATCTTAATTTCCATACCAATGTTCATTTTGAAGCAAATAGTTGGAACTTCAACAACAAAAAACTATAATTTTTGAAAGAAAAATGTTATGCATAATTAATATTTCAACATTCAATGATTTTTATTGTATATTAAAAAGGGGGGAACTCATACAGAACATAAAAACTTTCAACAAAATAGTGGAATTTTTATTTAAAAAATAATTATTTGCAACTAGTTGAATTTTTAACGTAAATAATGTTGAAGAACATAATTTTATATAAAAAACAGTTGAAAGACCTTGAAATTAATTTGGGTGCCTTAAAATATTCCTTAAATCTTCTAAAATTATTTTACAAATGCCTCTAAATGTATATTTAACATTCCTTGAGATATTTAGGATCACTAGGATTCCGTTAAAATTGGTATTATGTTTTATTATGTTTAAGAGAAAAAATCTTTAAAAATAATTAAAAATTATTTGAAATCCTGAGATAATTTTGGAACCGATAGAAATCCCGTAAATTTCATTTTATCATACTAATTTTTCGAACTTTCTAAAAATCTCTATAAATCTTTGCGGATACTACAAAATTCTTTAAAACCATTCAAAAATTGTTTAATGTCCTGAAATCCATTATGATCCATCTGTCCTGAAATCCATCTTGACTTTGAAAATCGTAGAAATAAAATAAAATAAGTGTGAATCACTTGAAATACCTAAAATGGAATGTTTGATATCCTTTCAAATACTGAGAAATTCAATCAAATACCTTAAATCCGGGGAAATACCTTAAAATACCTTTTATTTCCTTTGATCTTTAAAATTATTGGAAAACCTAGAAATATTTTTTAAATACCTTAGCATTTTTTACATACCGTGAAATTAGAGCAATGAGCAAATCCGTTGAAGTCACTTGAAATATTTTTTCATAAATCATAAAAATCACTTAAAATAAGCTGTAATAAATCGAAATACCTTAAAAATAAATTAAATTAACTTGTTTATTAAGGTTAAAAAAAGGTGCATATCCTTCGAATGTTTTCTATCCTTTTAAAATCGTAGAAATAAATTAAAGTAAGAAAATATTCAAATTGAATTAAAATTATCTCTAAAATTTCCTGAAAATCTTTGGATATCCTACGAAATTCATTGAAATTCCTTACAATTATGTTAATTTCTTTGAATCCATTAAAATTTGGGAAAATTTGTTGGATATCTTTAAAATTCTCTAAAATCCTTTGCAATGTTTCAAATGTTTACGAAATTCCTTGATATGTGTGCAATTATTTTTTAGTGTTTTAAAACCTAATGCAACACTTTCAAATAATTAGTTGGAAAGTTCGGAAATCCCATGCTTAAAATTTGTTTAAATCCATCAAAATATTTGCAATCTTTCAATTTTTATTAATTTCTGTCATCCTGTTGTAGTTTAAATATATATTTTTAATCAATTCCTGAATTCGAAAACATCGACGCAAGAACCAATCTGAAGCATTCCCATAAGTATTGTTTTAGAGCATCTCAATGGCGTGAAATTGGGCCCCCGAATTTCTCGGAAGCATAAAGTTATCAAACAATCGGAGCTTCTCATTAGAGCACTTCAGCCAGGCATAGTTAAGGCTTTAATTATAAAGAAAGTAGCTCTGAAGAAAAAGATGTAACGGTTGCAATCTACAGGACACACACACACACACACACACACATATATATATATATATATATATAATTAAAACTTTGTCATAAGGACAACCGCAGGATTTCGCCGGGAGCGGGTGCTAATCTGAAAAATTGCACCCGCTTCCAGCGAA
>NC_046664.1:6088835-6092185 GCF_010883055.1 Belonocnema kinseyi | reverse complement strand
TCAAGAAGAACCATGTCAGGCCTCGAGTGAGCAACAGAAACAATTGTTGAGAATATAAAGTTCCAGTATATGCGGCACTTCCCATTTTCGACAATTGACTCAGTTTCCCTAGGAGCATTTAGAGGAGCGATATTAAGGTGAATGCCGTAGGAGTGACAGAGATGATAATAAAGCACTCTCAGTGTCGCATTGTGCCTTTGAATGTAGGTCGTTCCCGCGTGTGTTGGACAACTAGATAGTATGTGAGCTAAATGCTCGGGGTGTGCATGGCACGCCCTGCAGGTATCATCGGGAATGTCTTGGCTCAAAATGTGGCGACGGTATGTTAAGGTGGAAATGACACCGTCTTGGCATGCAAAGATAAAACCCTCCGTAGCAGACTTCAATCCGGGCTGATGGTCAGCAGCTTTGACTTATTAAGTGTGTGATAACGGGTCCGGAGTTCTCGCACGAACTTTCGAACCTTGGCGATAAAATTCCTGCCAGGTGTGATGTACTCAATCACACACTGAATGCGGGACGCGTATTGTCTTGCCCAGCCTATCTTTATGGCAAGTTGATACATTCGTCTTTTGGTCTTATGATCAACCGTTGGTTTTATTTTACGGTTCGCATCGGCCAAAGCTCTCGCTGCATTATACACACAATAATTGATAGCCCAGAGTTCGGATTCTCCGGAAAAATGTCCACGAAGCTCGTCATCCATTTCAGCCAGATCTTTAGGCTTGAGAGAAACCTTGGAGTTGATGTTTCTTCGGGTCGTAAAGCATCGCTTTTCATCTATTAGATGCCTGCTCGCGGTTGGCCTTAGTATCGCCTCTCTTTCTCTGTTGCCGGCTTGTTCTAGCTGTGTTCCGGGTGTTTCTCGCACCACAGAGCATGCCGCCACGCCATGTAACTCCGTTCAGGGGCCACACTCGCCTCGTAGCACTCTAGCAAGTCGCGATTTAGTTGCTCCGTCCACCTAAAGGTCGCGAGATCCCGCCTAGTACAGGCGGTTAGCACTTAATAGCGTCAAACGCTTTTCTCGTAAGTAAGCCCAATTAAAACGTATTTAAGAAGGCGGACTGGCATCAGATCGATACCAGCGGGTGAGCGGCCCATCAATCCTTCAAGTAGTCTCTTGCCAGGTAACTTCTCTTCAGCGCTACTGCCCTACAAGGGAAGCAATTGCACACCTCGACGCCTAACAAAGGTATCTTTTTTGTATAAAATACATATGCGGTGTTTACTATTCAAGCTGCAGTAAAATTAACCTGGGTACGCCAAATCGGCTCTAGGAAACATTTTAAAATTTTGTTTTCGGGCACGCCATCTAGGCTCTGAAAAATTGATTGATTTTGTTTTTTTGGTGCGCCACTTCGGCTCTAAAAAACCTAATCACGCGATTAGCTCGGTACGCTATCTCAGCTCCAGATTAAAATTTTTGTATTCTGAACTATATTTTTTATTTTGATTATTTTTCTGGGCATGCCACCTCGTCTCCTGACTCGTATTTACTTGTTTTCTTTAGCTGAATCTTAGTTCACCATCTAGGCATAAAATAGGTTTTTCTTCCTGGGCGAGAAATGCACGCTATCTCAGCTATCTCACGCCAACCTATCTTGGTGTACGCTGTCTAGACTGCCAACTTTAAACCTCAATTTCTAGCGAACACTATTCAAGATATTCAAGCTTATAATATTTGCTAAATATAAAATATTTAAAGAATTGATAGTATAGCATTGATAGTATAGCATATTGCCTTAAGCTTAACAAAGTGGAAGAAAGAGTCCATGACAAATCTTCCAAGCGTCAAAGTTCCCGCAAATGAGCGGCGAGTAACCTGAAAAAGCTTCCACCCATCAGAGCGCAAGATGAAAAAGGTGCCGCTTGAAAATTAAAAGAAACACCTTTTTTTTAAAATACACCATCCCCGCTCTATGACAGTTTGTATAAGTCGCGCTCCGATTGGTGGAAGCCTGCCCAAGATACTCATCACTTATTTGCTGTATCACGTGTTAAATGCAATAGTTCACCAAAGAAAAAAGCCTTGATTCGATAATTACTGTGAAGCGTCTAGAGGTAAGATAAGAAATTCGCTGGAAAATGTAACAAAGATCATTTTTCTGATGGAGATTTTAGCGAAAATAAGCGACTAAGTAAATCATACCATAAGCTTCTTGAGGCTAAAAAGGAAAAGTTTCAAGCTGATTTACAATACAGATAAGCAAATCGTATAGCAACTTGAAAATGTTTTCAAGTGCCGTAAATAGTTTTAGAGTAAGAGTTACTATTAAAATTATACCATTAGCTTTGAAGCCGTAACATACGTACTATTATGCTTGATAAAAAGAACCCTGCAGTAGAACCACATTACTACAGAGAAATATCATTGGTAAATTGTATTATTAAAATGTTCACCCAGATCCTGCTGACAAGGTTGAACAATTAGGTAGATGAAGAATGCTGTCTCCGAGAAAAAAGGTGGATTTTCGGTTTGGTCAGATTGCTATAGACCATATTTCACCTTTAAATTCAATAGTTCAAATACATTTAACTATACCCTAGCATAAAGTCAAAATTTTTAATAATCATTAAGGGCCTACATCAAAATGCTTTCATGTTTAAATACCTTGGGACTACCCCAAAGTGAAATCCTGAGCCCCCCTTTTTCGCCCTTTTTATAGCTGATCTTAAAGAGTACATGAGGAATCATTCGGCAGAGGCTATTGCGATTGATCAGCTAATTAATATTATTTTATTAACCGATGCATACAATATAGTTGTTCTTGCAAACTCTCCAGCGGATTTAAAATTGAAAATACAGCTAATTGAGCAATACTCTAAAAAAACTTATTAGTGGTTAATAAAAAAATCTAAATTTTATTTCGATATCTAGGGAGTTCGACTAGGGTTCGATATCTAGGGAGCACTTTTTCGCAATCTGGATTATATGTTAAACAGGCGGATAGGAAAATTCGATAAGCCAATGCTGCAAGCGGGACTGTCCTCAGAACCTTGTATTCTGTTAATTTAGAATCCTGCAATACAAGAATTACTCAATTATGTAGTCTAACACTGAATGTACTGTACAGCGCTATAACAATTTGGGGCCTGAGGTATACTGAGACGTTAGAAAGCGTCCAATATTTTTTCTTTAAAAGGATTTTGAATCTCCCTTCAATACGTCGAACTCGGCTTTAAGAATAGAAACCAATACACTAAAACTGGTCTACGATATCTTTAAGCTGTCACTAGGTTTGTAAAGAAAGTTGCTGGATATTGACGATAGGAGATGCAAATACTGAAGAATTTCTTTTCGCCTTTTAACTCAGAACTTCTATGGCCTGACTCAAATTCTGAAACTC
>NC_046664.1:6073537-6088735 GCF_010883055.1 Belonocnema kinseyi | reverse complement strand
ACTATAAATTTATTTTGGACCCCGCAAGAATCTCTTCTATTTGCAACCCCCAAGTAAGGGAGGAAATCGACTATCGACTTGTCATTTTCTCAGTCTATTTTGTTTTTAGGGCTCCTATCTTTCCGCATCCTGCGGACATTCTATGCCTTCTTAACTGAAGCCCTGGGTGAGAAATTCGTAAACTTGCCATATTTGTTCTAAGAATTTTACAAATTAAATCGTTTATTTTAAAATCCCAATGTATAATCTGTATTAGCTTACGTCTGCTACCATCTTTCTACGAATACACAGAGTATATGTATACACGAATACTACGAATACTATATTTCAGATATCCCGATTTCTTGACTCTGAGGTGGACTCCCGAATTTTGGTGAAACTTTCCCGACAATTTTCTAGATAAAATTCCCTAAGACTTAGGAAAATTCCATATATTTTCCTTACAGTTAGTTAGGAAAAATTCCCCAATACTTGTTGATCTTTTAGTTACCCTTTGCACATTAAATAGTGTGAAAATAATTAAGTACTATTTAGAATTCTTAGACAATCACAAACTAATAGCGTTTGAAAATTAAACAATTTTGATCTCGAAATATTAGATAATTTCTAGATTTCAAAACTTATGTTTTCATAATGATTTTCTGTAATAATTTTTATTGTGCCGTGATAAAATTATAAAAAATGCATTATAGGAGAACTATGATAGACCGGTCGTCTACTTTCCCATTAAGCAATTTGAGAGATTGAAAGAAGAATTTTTTCAGAAATACAGGCTATCTCAAGCCAGGCGTTACATTTATAAAAAGAGTCATTAAAAGAAATCTGTATTACAATTAGTGACAGGTAGTATCGATCAGAGTAGATATAATTTTACAATCGGTGAAATTAGAAATCAAGATAATTGATCAAGCTATCTCTTCATATCACAGAAAAATACTTAACGTCGTTTCTTGCTAAGTTAAAAATAAATAAAAAATTTTTTATTAAAATTGTTTCTGAAAAAGATCTACTTACTTCACTCCACTGGGCATCGAATCGCAGAACTTCCGATTGCCGGTGGGGTGCTTTCCCATTAATCTACTATGGAGATGAAATGGAGATCTCTCTAATAGCTTAATATAAAAGCACCCTAACAGTAATCGGAAGTTCTGTGACTCAATCTTTAATTGAGCGAAGTAAGCAGATCTTTCTCACAAAAAAATTAATGCAAAAATTTTTTAAATTATTTTCCATTTAGTCGGAAATGACGTTCAGTATTTTTATGTTATTTGAAGAGTTAACTTGATCGCTAGTATTGATTTTTAATTTCACGGATTGCTAAATGATATCTGCACTGATCTATATTAATAATCTCTGGTAATAATACGGATTTCTTTATGATATAAATATAATTTTTAATATTAATTAAGAATATTTTTAGAAAAAAAGCTATTTTCAGTTATTATCGATATATTCGGTTTGACCAATTCCGAAGGCTTTCAAACTTTTTATTTTTGTTTGTCTACTGATCTAAAATCAATATTTTTGAAATATTGATTTTTATTTATAAGTTGTAAAAAAATTGTTCTTTAGCTTTTTTTTAGATCCGAACCTAGGTCTTTCAGATTGCCAGTCTAATTCTCATATCCATTAAGCTACGGATATACGAGACTAATTTCTTCACAACCTCTACAATTTGAAGTCTGATGTTACTCCTTATACTTGGAATATTAATTTTTGAAACATTGGTCTGACATTTTGTATTTTTTTGCTTTGACTAAATAAAATTTAATAAATAATTTGATGTTATTATTGTTGTCTGCTGGTGAAAATCAATATCCTTTAAATATTCATTTTTATTTCCGTATTGTAAAAAAAATACTTTGTAGCCCCGTTGGGATACGAACCTAGATCTTTCAGATTGTCGGTCTAATGCTCTTATCCATTAAGCTACGGAGAGACTATATTAATTTCTTCAAAACCCCTACTATTTGAGTTCCTAGGAAATTCCTTATACTGGTCAAAATAATTTTTGAATTATTCGAATTTTTTAGTAATAAGTTGTAGTTGGGCTTTCGAGGAAGAAAATGTTGTATTTTTGATGTTATGGTTGTCGTCCACATATACTTATTAAATAATTTTATTTTTATTTTGTTTGTGACTGTTCTAAAATCAATACATTTAAAATATTTAATTTTATTTCTGCATTGTAAAAAAATTACTCTGTAGCTTCGTTGGGAACCGAACCTATGTCTTTCAGGATGTCGGTCTAATGCTATTATCCACTAAGCTATAGAGAGACTATTAATTTCTTCAAAACCTCTATAAGAGGAATTCATAAGTAATTCCTTATACCTGTAAAATTAATTTTTTAAATATTCCAATGTTTTAGATTTTTATTGTTGTTGTGGTTTCCAACAAAAAAATTCTGTACTTTTAATGTTATGGTTGTCGACCAGATAAATTTATTAAATAATTTAATGTTAATTTTCTTTGTATACTGGTATAAAATCAATATTTTAAAAATATTTTTCCTAGAGGTGCCAGATAGCAATTTTTATAACTTAGAAATAAAAATCAATATTAAGAAAATATTGATTGTAGACCAGTAGACAAGCCAAATTAACATCAAATTATTTAATACATTTATCTTTTTGCGGCAATAACTTTAAAAATATCGAAATTTTCTTGTTCGAAAATTAATCTCACAAGCATAATAAATGATGTCGCAATTGAACTTTTAGGGGTTTTGTATATACTTATATCGCCTCCCTCTCCGTAGCTCAGTGGGAAAGAGCATCAGATGGGCAACCTGAAAGACCTGGGTTCGGATTCCATCGAAGCTAAAGAGTAATTGTTTTACAGTACAAAAATAAAAAAAATTTCGGAAACCAATGGTTTTAGACCAGTAGAAAACAAAATAAACATGCATTATTTAATACATTTTATTTGTTCAAAATCACAAGATCAAAAAATTGTAAATCATTCTAATGTTTCAGAAATTAATCATACGAGTATAAGGAATTACGTCTTAATACAAGTTTTAGGGGTTTTGAATAAACTTAGTTTGTCTGTCTGTCTGTAGCTTAGTGGGAAAGAGCATCAGAATGGCAAGCTGAAAGACCTGGGTTCGGATCCCAAAAAAGCTACAGAATAATTTTTTGCACAGTACAGAAATAAAAATGAATATTTGAAGAATATTGGTTCTAGGACAGTAGAAAACAAAATTAACATAAATTATTTAATACATTTATCTTTTTAGGAACAATTGCATTAAAAAAATGAAATTTTTCTTGTTCGAAAATTCATCTTATAACCACAGTGAATAACGTCGTAATTGAACTTGTGGGAGTTGTGAATAAACTTACCTCGTTTCTTCGTAGCTTAGTGGGAAAGAGCATCAGATGGGCAGTCTGAAAGGACTGTGTTCGAATCCCAATGGAGCTACAGAGTAATGTGTTCATAGTACAGAAAGGAAAATAAATAATGTCAAAATATTGGTTTTAGACTAGTAGAAAACAAAAGGAACATAAATTATTAAATACATTTTATCTGGCCAAAATCACAAGATAAAAAATTGTAAAACAGTCGAGTGTTTCTAAAATTAATCTTAGAAGCATAATAAATAGCGTCGTAATTGAACTTGCAGGGGTTGCGAATAAACTTGTTTTGTCTCTTTGTAGCTTAGTGGAAAGAGGATCAGATGGGCAACCTGAAAGACGCGGTTCGAATCGCAACAGAGCTGCAGAGCAATTTTTTCACAGTACAGAAAGAAAAATGAAAATTCGAAACATATTGGTTCAGGGCCAGTAGAAAACCAAATTAACATAAATTATTTAATACAGTTTATTTGGTCCAAATCACTAGATCAAAAAAAATGTAAAACAGTCGAATGTTTTAAAAATTAATTATACAATTATAAGGAATAACGTTGTAATTCAACTTGCAGGGGTTGTAAATAAACTTGTTTGTCTCTCTGTAGCTTAGTGCGAAAGGGCATCAGATGGGCAACCTAAAAGACCAAGGTTAGGATCCGAAAGAAGCTACAGAGTATTTTTTTCATAGTACAGAAAGAAAAATTAATATTCAAAAAATATTGGTTTTAGACCAGTAGAAAATTAAATTAACATAAATTATTAAATACATTTTATCTCGTAAAAATCACGAGATCAAAGAAATGTCAAACATCCGAGTGTTTCAAAGATAAATCATACAAGTATAAGGAATATCGACGCAATTCAACTTGTAGGGGTTTTGAATAAACTTGTTTGGTCTGTAGCTTACTGGGAAAGAGCATCAGATGGGCAACTTGAAAGACCTGGGTTTTTTACAGCCCAGAAATAAAAATGAATATCCTTTAAAATAAAGTTATTAAGTACATTTATCTGGTCAAAAACCACGAAAGTTAAAATATTTCCAACATTTTGATTTTCTCTGGTACACTAACTCTTACACTGCTTCGATTTTTTTAATTAAAAAAATTGGCTTTTTCATCCCACGCCTTGTGTTAACCTATAATATAAGATTTTTGCTCTATATAATAATTCAGTTATTTTTCATTATTGTTAACATTTAAGAAAAAAATTTAATGTTTATTAAAAATAATTTAAAAAAAATCATTACAGTAATTATCCAGATATTCTATTTGACTATTCCCAAGGCTGACTCGTATAAAAATTCCTCTTCAGTCAACAGGAAGACAATTGCCTCGTGGGTTATAATGAGTAATGCCGCAGGTGTATAATACAATTTCAAGTCTAATTGTGTTTGTGCAATCGTGTCGAACAATGATCTCAGTTTTTCCTCTGCTTTAACATAAGAACAGATTCAGTAATTCAATTTTATACATATATAGGTGCTACAGGTATCACCGGATTCTCGGCAATCGTTAAAAATCGGCGGCTCATCGTAATTACTCCGCCTGATAAATAAAAACTGGAAAAATAAATTTAGTGGGGAAATCCGGTTTTTATGTTCTTTCTTAGATGTTGGCAAAAAATAATTATAAATCAGGAAAACTTTGTAAGGAACAAACGGCTTTTGCAAAAACTATACTTTATCTGGCACGTGTTTGAAAAAAATTTATAATCTTCTTTTATGTCCAGAATTAAAAGTTAAATAAGAAATTCTTCTAAATAAAAAAAAATAAACCTGATTCTAAGCATTAAATTCTGAAAAGACACTCTTAAATGTCTACAATTTAGTAAAAAAAAAACTTTAAAAATGATTGCACGAATTAAAAAAATTCAAGGTATTTCAGCGTTGGATTCTTGTTTTTTTTTGTTTTTTGGTTTTTTGTATATCATAACTAATAATTTTTTATATTGTTGTAATATTTTTTTCAATTAAACTAGATTATTAATTATGAAAATTTGATACAAAAACGAGCAACACGTATGAAGTTAAAAATGTAGCTATTTTGTTAAAAATTTATTCCTTAACTGGAAACTTTAACTATTAATTTAATGTTATTAATATTAAATTAAAAACTATTTTTATTAATGTTGAAAATCGATCTTTTTTATTTAAAGATTCAACTATTATCTTGAGAATTAGTATTTTCTGATTGAATTTAACTTTTTGACAATAAATTTTTTTTTTAAATTGTAGTTGATCATTCAAAAATGTAACTATTTCATTTTTGGATCACAATTTATCTTTTTTAATTTACAATTCAACAATTTGTTTCGGATCCATTTACTGTGCTGAGAATTCATCCTTTTGTTGCAAAATTATTCCTACTGGTTGTAAATTCATCTGTTTAGTTTAAAATGTATTCTTATGGACGACAATTTAATTAATTTGTTAAAAATTCGTATATTTCTTATGAGAAAAATTTAACGCAGAATGAACTTTTCAAATTTTCATCTTTTTATTCTTTTCAGTTGAAAATTTAACTCTTCAGTTAAAAATTAATGTGCTTTTTTAAACAATTATCTTTTTGGTCAAAAATTAACTTCTTTAGTCAACAATTTAAAACTTCCGTTGAAAATCCGTTTTCTTTTGTAAAATTAATTTTTTTAAGTATACATTTAGCTACGTATTTTGCGTCTCTCAATTTATCTTTTTTAGATACAAGTCCAACTATTTGTTTGGAAATTGATTTAAAGTTCTTAAAATTCCTCAATTTTGGCAGAAATTAATCGCGTTTGTTAAAAATTTATCTTTTGGTTCCTAAATTTAACTGTTTGGACGAAAATTTAATTATTTCGATAAAAAAATTTTTTTTTGTTAACATAAATTGGTTAGATTAAAATTTAATTGTTCCACTTTTGAAAAAATCATTCATTCATTGAACTTCACCTTTTAGGTTAAAAATTAATTAATTTAGCCAAAAATCTAACTATTTCATCGAGGATTTTTTTATTGAGATCTCAAATAATCACAACCAATTCCTGCTAAATATTGAAATTTAGAATCCCGTTTCCAATCACAAAATAATCACAATCAATTCCTGGTAATTTTGGTTGACAATTTCGTTTTAATGGAAAATTCTTCAATTTGAAAGAAAATTCAGGTATTTTTTCTAAAATTCATCTTTTTCTATAGAAAGTTGATCGCGTTGGCAAAAAAAATTCTTTTTTTAGTAATAAATTCATTTCTTTGATTTCGAATTTTCTTCGCAATTCGATTTTTTGTTCAAAAATATAATTTTACACTAAAAATTTAAATATTTCATTTTTTTTAATGAATTAATTTTTGGGTTAAAAATTTAAAAAAGCACGTAAAAATATATTTATTTTGTCAAGGATTTTTCTTTTTACTGCATTTTTTTTTATTTCGAGATAAATTAATTTGTTTTTTCAGTTAATTTTTTGGAATAAAAATATGACTATTTTATTTTTGTCAAAAAAATTTTTTTTTTCTTTTCTTTTTTAGAAAAAAATGTTTACCTTTCTTTCTAATTTCAATAGGAACATGTTGTGGTGGTTATCCAAATTTGGTGGGCTGATTTCTGGTTTTATTTCTAGGAATTTCGCACATTACTTTGATTTCTGGTCTTTAAATTTGATTTTATTCTCATTTTAATTTCTTTAATTTTTTTACTCTATTTTGTTAAAATATCATCTATTTTCTTCAAAATTCGATTTTTTCGTTTGAAAAGAAATTTTTTTAACTGAGAACATAAATATTTCATTTTTATTGGAAAATTAAGTAATTTATGTGTTAAAACTTTAAACATTTGGTTGAAAATACGTATATTTTGTTAAGAATTCTTCTTTTTTGTTTCTAAATTAACTGTTTTTTTTATTAATTTTTTCGGTTAGAAATTTGACTATTTTAAAGAAAATTGGTTTTTTTAATGCATTTTTTCGAATAAAAATACAAGTATTTAATTTTTGGTTGACAATTTATCTTTTTTAATTGAAAATTCAACAACTTGGAATAAAGTTCATGTTTTTTTTTTTAATTCATCTTTTTCGATAGAAAGTTTATCGTGTTGGTAAAAATGAATCTTTTTTGTAAAGAATTCATTTCTTTGTTAAAATTCTAAAATTTGATTGAAAACACATTTATTTTGTTAAGAATTTTTCTCTTTTATGAGGAAATTCATCAGTTTTGTTTTTAAATGTATAATTTTGGTTAAAATTAAACTATTCTAAAAAAAATAAGTTTGTTTTTTTAATTACATTTTTTGAATAAAAATGTAACTATATCAATTTTTGGTTCATAATTAATCTTTTTCAATTGAAAATTCACTAATTTTGAAGATAGATCATCTATTTGGTTAAAAATAATTAATATTTTTCTATGGAAAATTGATCCTATTGGTAAAAAATTAATATTTTTGTCAATAACTCATATCTTTGGTTTCGATCTAACGCATTTTTTAAAAATTTAATCTATTTTCTTCAGAATTTATGGTATTATGGTTTGAAAATTTATTTTTCTGGTTAAGAATTGAACCATTTTAAGGAAAATTAGATTATTTTGTTGAAAATTATTTTATTTAAATACAAATTTGACTGTTTTATGTTTGATTCACGTTTTTTTATAATTAAAGATTTAACAATTTTGTTGCAAATTTAGCTTTGTTAAAAAATCATATTTTATTATAGAAAATTAATCGTTTTGGGGAAATAAATAAATTACTGAATCGATTAAAAATGACAAATTTTTTTAAATGCTTTTATTCTGGGCTTAAATTCAATTTAAAATTAACAATATTTGTCAGAATTAAACTCTGAGACAAAAGCATAAACCCATAAAAAGACATTTTGAATTTATAATAAGATAATTAGGTAAGATTATTTATCGTAATAACTATTTGTAAAAAAATTGTGTACTATTGCATAAAGTCTATCGATAAACTTATAATATCACTTGGTAACTACGCCATTTAAAACGTGTTAAACAACATTTTTCTCTTTTACACGACCTTCAGTACTTTGTACTGATTATAAGCGCTACGCAAAAATTAAAATATATAACTAGATCTAGGTATTTTCATTGGAGCAATTATTTTTAATAGATAATAAATAATTGACCTAACAACTATTTAAAAAAATTTTTATTATGTCTTTCTAAATGTTTAAGTGTCTAAATAACATTTGTTTTAATGCAAAAGAATTCATTCATGAACCTTGATCCTGAACTGTCCAAGTTCGTCACTCAATCTTTCTTTGTGATTAATGGTAGTTTAATTATTTAATAATTTATACTGTTTTATGTTAATTTTGTTTTCTTCGAAAGAATATTATTAATTTTTGTCTGATCCTTTGTGTGGGAAATTCCGGTGGTAAGTCCAAATCTCAGCATCGATTAAAATACGCTGAGCTTCTCGATGCATTATGCAATTGTTCATTTACGCATACAGAATCGACTATAAAAGTCGGAAGATAAAACTGCACTACACAGTGTATCATCTTTCACCTCTCAAGAAGGCTGATAGTGAATAAAAAAAATAAATTAATAAAAAATGTGGCCCATTGTATTGGGAACTTTTCTTCTGGCCAGTGGCCTATCAGCACTTCCAGTTTCTCCTGATGCAGGTCTGTAAATTCAGATTGCTCGATATTTTTCAAATATTTAAATAAAATTCAAGAAATTAAATTCAGAATAAATTTTAATTCTTTTTCAACCTCATACATGCAAATTGAAGTACAACTAACACATAACTGTCTCTATTCAAATAAAAAGGGCGGCAAAATAAGGCAACCGATCCCTTCCCCTCTTTTTCTTATATCGTCCTTTTTCGTATTAGAAATTCTTTTTCTTATTTTGTATTTTTTTAAATTTGATATTTAATAAAAAAATAAAGAAAGATAAGAGAAAAAAAGAGGGAAAGGAATTTGTTATTATAAATCCAATTATTATTGCATAAAAATATATGAATATAAAAATTGGAAAAAATATACTATTGAATAATTTAATTCAAAATAGGAGACGATATTATTTTAATTAATTGAATTTGTGTCAAACTCAGAAAGTCTATTTCTGCACATAAAGGTGTTTTTAATAAAAATTAAAGAATCAATGGGAACTTAGTTACAGAAAATAACTAAAGTAATACGTTTACTGTGAAAACATTATTTAATGATTATGCAATAAAAAATAAGTTAATGGGGGGAAAAATAATCATAAATACAAAAAATGAAAATGAACAGATTACACCAAAGATATAAATAATTTGAAGTTCATTTATTAAATACTTATTAATAACAAGAAATGAATAATTTTCTCGCTTCTCAATATTATAGAATTTATAATAATTCAAAAATAAAGATAATATATGCATATACATACAGTATACAAATTCACAATAGTATATAATATTTAGAAAATGTACCATTTTTTTACAAATTCGAAATTTGTTTATGAATAATAGAAATATATCCAGAAATAAAATTATTTGCACTGATAAAGAATTTGTTATCATTTTCAAATATCACAAATTTTAAACTATCTTTTCAAAATCTCGAAAAATTAAATTTTCGATACTGGAAAATTAAAAAAAAATATTAAAAAAAAAACTTTATTAAAAATTAACTGAACCTTAAGAACTGTCGTTTTTGTGCAAAAATTACCATAACTTTGGCACCGTTAAGGAATTTATTAATATTTTCAAAATTTAAAATGTTCACATTATCGAAAATTAGATTTCGGATACTGGAAAGTTAAAAAAAAATATCTCAAAACAAAAAAATGCGAAAAAAAATTAAATACAAATTCACTGAATCTTACGAAAGTTTATTTTACTTTATTGTGAAAAGAATTCAGTTTAAACAAACTTTTTATTTTTTAGGTTTAAGTTTTTTATTAGCATTTAACACCAAAAAGTCTGCATACAAAAATTACAATAATTTTGGCATCGACGCAGAATTTATTTTGAAAATTCAAAATCTTGAACCTCTTTGCGACGAATCTTTTTTATTTTAAAAAGCCGATAAAGATTTTTTGGTGATAAAACGTAACAACTTTTCAGTACTAACAATTATTAATTTAGAAAATTTTTTATTTCGAACTACCCTGACATACATGTTTTATTTTATTTTTTATCTTTTTTATTTTGTTCATTATCTTACTATTTATTCATTATTAAAACAATTTTTTAAATTTTTACATTAAGTCATTTTGAAATTTGTATTTTTTCCTTTCGCGCAAAATTTTACAATGTCGGATAATTCATAATTTTAGCAATTGTATTTTATTTCTAGAAATATCAGTTATTAACAGTCAGAAATTGAATAAGAAATTGTGCAATATTTTTTTTTAAATATATCAAATAGGTTAATAAAAGTCTCTAAAAATATAATAATAAATAAATAAATTGATAATTTAAACAAGGGTCAAAAAGGGTATTCAAATAAAATAATTTTCTCAGGCATAAATAAAAAACTTTATACAAAAAAATAATTTGTATAGAATGCAAATTTTAAGAATTTCTTAATTTTGTTTGACGAATTCATGGATACTTTGTTCTTAAGACAACATTTTTTAATTTAAATCTGCCTGAATTAGGGAAATATAATAAACATAAGATATTATTATTTGAATATTAAATTTTATATAATTTTTTTTTAGTTTGATCAAGAATTTTCTTATACCTTATAATATTTCCTTAAAAGAGTCTCTCAAAGCGTCTAGTTTCTCATGTGTATCATGAAGCATTTCTTTCTCAAATTTCTCATTCTGTCTAACTCTGTACTTTACATCTTTTCATATTGCTTAACGCCTACTTATTACACATTTTCTTGCTTCTGAATATAAAAATTTCGGAGCGACTAGGTGCAGCCTACAAACGTATAAAACTTTTAAAATTCATGCAATTTTAATCTATCTGAACTATTTTTATAGATGACTTTCATTTTTCTCGGTGAGGGACGTGAATAACAGAGAATGCAATCAAATGGCGTTTAGCATATTGTAATATGGATGAAATTCTGGACATCAAGAATGTTTATCTCAATATTAAAATAAGACAAAAAGTCATCCTATTGTAGACACTTTGATTTACGTCTCTCGTGGATAAAAATAGACGTCATCTGTCTGAATAGTTTACATAGACTAAAATTGAATGATTTTTATATTTCCATATTTTCTTGACTGCATTTTGTCTCGAAATTTCTATATTACTTAGAAGCAAGAAACTGTTTCATAAATAAGCATGTATCAATATAATGTAAAGTAAAAGTACAGAGTTAGGCAACATGAGAAAAAAGAGTAAAATACTATAGCATACAGATGGGACACTAGAACCTTTCAGAAAGTCTTTTAGAGAATGTTGTTTGTGTGTTATATTGTATTTTTAAATGCAGTTAAGTATGTAATTAATGAAAGCAAAACAGAATTTCACAAATTCATTCTAAGAAACAAAATTGTCTTTTTTTTTATAGAAATCCTACCGCCATCGAAAGACGTTCTACCGACTTTGGCAACGGAGCTAATGCCTCCTCCTCCGCCAAAAGACAATGGATCAGAAAAAAGTCCAGTGCTGTTTCTTATTAACTTGTTTGGCGTGAAAAATCAAACAAGTGATGAAGAAGTCCTTCAAGATGATATCTTGTCGGAAGTGCCAGATATATCAGGTAAGATTCTTGGAAGAGACTGAATTGAATCAGTGAGGATTAATGATCAGAAATTAATGGAAAGAATTTTTTTATTGTAGCTGATGCTAATTTCGATTAGCTACTATTCAACATAGTTTTTTGCTTGCAAATATTCTGATAGTGAGCTCTTCAGTGAGTTTGAAATTTTTCAAGTAGGCTTAAGAAAAAAATTTTTTATTCCAAAAATTTCTCACCATTGGGTAAAAATTAATTTAGAAAGAACATTTTACAACATTTTAAAAAATTAAAAGAGATTTCTGAAGTTTTGGAAAGATATAAAGGTAATTTTAAAATTAAAATGATTTTAACGAATTAAAAAAAATGTACATTTTTGAAGATTTGGAACAAAAGCCTTTTTTAAGAATTCTGAAAAGTTTTAAAAAAATCCAAACACTTTCCTAAGGTTTGTGGAAATACTTGAAGTGATTTTTCGTTAATACAACAATAGATTTCCAAAATTATTAAAAACAAATTTGCAAGATCTAAATCTATTTTTGAAATAATTATAGTGCTTTTAAGAGATGTTCAGGAATTTTATAAGTTTTAAAGGAATGAAAAATATTTTAAAACTGCAAAGTTAATAAACTATTGTTAAATTTTTTCCAAGCTTAAAAAAATCTTAAATTTCTCTCAAGATTGGTAAAATTATATAATATAAAAAAAATTGTTTAAAAATTTTGTAAATACTTTTTCGAAATATCTGAGATGTTTAGAAATCTTTTTAAATATTGTAGAGAAACGTAGAAAAATTCTATTTATTGAACTTTGAAGAAAATAAGGAAGGGAACTTAAAAAATAAATAGTTAGTAGAATTTTTTATTCTATATCAAACATTCGTTTCTTCTTCCAATTATAATTTATTAAACGTTTGCTTTCTTTCTTGACTGAAAAATTTATTTTGAATGAAAATTCAATAATTTCGCTGACACATCATTTTTCTGGATCGAAAATCTTGTTTTGTTGAGGATTGAACTATTTTCTATTTAAAGTAAATATCCTTTTTGTAGAAAATTCTTCTCTTTTGAAAAATATTCATCATTTTATGATTAAAAAACAACTGGTAGAAATTCAATATATTTTTTTAGCATTCAACTATTTTGTTGAAAATTAGTATTTTTTGGATAAATTGGAAGATTTTATTTGAAATAAACATCTCTTTCGTAGAAAACTCGTCTTTTTTAGAAAATATTTTATGCTTTTTGGCTAAAAATACAAGTGGGTAAAATTTAATCTTTTCTTTTTGAGGTTTTAACTACTTCACTGAAAAATTATATATTTTTGAATAAATTCAACTGTTTTTTATTTGAAATAAAAATATTTTTCTACTAAAATATCAGCCATTACATTTTTCGATGAGAATTATTATTTTTCGTATAAAATCTTTTTGAATTTTCTCAAGAATCTTACGAAAATTATTTTTATATAAACATAAAAACAAAGAATCCTAAGAAATTAACAGTTATTGGAAATTTTAATTTTTTATTTGACTTTTCTCGAATTTTGTAAATCTGAATTTCCAAATGGGAAATTTATTTCTAAATGAAAAGCTTTAAATTGTAAATTATTTTTCAATTATAAAGGCAACAATATGCTATTCTTAAGGTTTTGACCAAATGTTCCAAAATGTTCAAGCTATTAAGAAATTACCTTTTTTCAATTTCTGGCAATATTGAATGTTGTTCTTTATTTTTTTTAATTAATGCTAAAAGAGTATTTGAAAAATATTATAAAACATTGCACAAGAGTTCTAAAATTTAAACAAAATGAATCTGAAGAATATTAAACCAAATTCAAGAATAATGCGAGTAATTTTAAAAGTTTTTTTTCTGAGCGTCAAAAAGCAATAAATATCTAAAATTATTCCAATTCAGAAATTGTTGTCAAAATTCGTTATTTTGGTTTGAAAAATCATCGCTTTTATTTCAAATTTCCTTTTTTTCGTTTATTAAAATTGCAAACATTTGATCAATTTTTTTCTTTAGCTGAGGGTACAAATATTTTGCTGAAAATTCGTCTTTTTGGATGAATTAAAATCTTTTTTATTTAAAATTAGTCATTTTTTAGTCTAATTTTATTTTGTTGTTGTTAAGAATCATCTGTTTCAGTTAAAAATACGTCTTCTTGGTCGAGGATTCAACTATCTTGTTCAAATTCTTTTTTTTACAAATTCAACTTTATTTTATTTAAAGTTAAAATTTATTTCAAACTGAAATATAAAATTTTAAATTTTTTGCACTTTGATAAAAATTAACTTTTTTGGTTGAAGATTCGTCATTTTAGTTGAAACTTTTCTCTTTTTCTGGCGAAAATTAATCTTCTTGATTTTTCTTCTTCTTGTTTTTCAATAAAAATAAAAATGTTTTAGTATTGAAATATCAACAATTACATTTTTTTAGAATTCATCTTTCTTATTGGAAAATTCAACTACAGTCGAACCTGGATTTAGTGACTCTGGATTTAGAGTTTCCGAGAATTGAAGCCGCGCCGCTGGGATTGGTGAGCAGGAACGCGAGAGGAGGGTGGTGCAGTGTTCACAGAAGCGTGACGAACCAGAGACACTAAATCCAGGTTTCACTATATTTGGTTAAAAATTAACTGTTTCGTTAACACTTTGATTTGGAATGTCGGAAATTTTGAAAAATTGTTAAAAATTTTCTCGAAAAACCGCAGGATTGGTGATGCTCATATTAATAAAAAATCAGTTGTTTTTTTTAAATCAAAAACATAAATTGCAGAACCTCTGGCAAGCATCCTTCTTGTCGTGGGAGCCGATGATGAAGATTCTCCAGTCAGCCTCGAGGAAGTTTCCAAGGATCTCGAAAACGAAGGATTTCAAGTAGAGACCCTTAAAGGAAAGGATGGAGAAATTAAAGTCATTAAAGTTAATATTGCTTTAGACGATCTTGAATCTACCGAATTATCTGAAGAAAATAAGGACGTTTTATCTACACTTCGCACAAAGAGGGAAGCTGGACAAAAAAATTTTGAAAGAATTCGCATGAAAAGGCATCTCTGTCTAAAATGCAAACATGGAGGAGGTGGTAATGGTGGTTACGGGGGTGGATATGGAGGTGGAAATGGAGGTAAACTAATTTTAACATCGTTTTGATCTAATAATTAGATTTAATTTTCGTGAAATTCATTCTGTTTGTCGCTGAGTCTTTTTTTA
>NC_046664.1:6058302-6073437 GCF_010883055.1 Belonocnema kinseyi | reverse complement strand
TTAATTTAACTGACCATAAAATTTTACTATTGCAGACTAAAAAAAAAGAATTTCCTTTCTTTTCCTAAAAACTAAAGAAAAAAAATTCGTTTTCCCGTTTGGAAAAAAATAAAAAATGGGGGGAAAAAATGGCCGGCTCAACATTTACCTTGATTTTTATTTGATTTTTTTTTAACTTTTTTTTGCCTTAATAAGGGTGCTGTATGAGTGCCGAAACTTTGGTGAATATTTTTTACAACTGTTTTTTTATTGTCATGTGATAACAATACAAATAAAAAAGGCGTTTTGCTTTCCTCTTTTTTATTTTTGTCCAAAGGGAAAACGAATTTTTTTCTTTTCTTTTTTAGGAAAAAAAAGGAAAACGTTATTTTTTCAGATTGCAATGGGAAAATTTTATGGCTGTTGTCCAAATTTTTCGGTAGATTTTTGGTTTTGTTTTTAGGAATTCCTAACATTTCCTAGATTATTATACGTTAAAAAGGACTTTAAATTTTATTTTAATCTTATTTAAATTTTTCACTTTTTACGCACATCTATAGCTAAAAATTAAGATTCTATCAAGACTTGAATTTGATCTTTAAAATCATCGCAATTTATGAAGTTTTATTTATAAATCTCTGAAATTAAATAATTTTTAACTAAAAACCGTTAAAATTAAAGAATTTTTCACCTTCTTAATTGAAATATTCCAAGAAATCCATTCAAAATTACATTCCTTTAAAATATAAATATTACAGATTTGTAATTCTAAACGTTCAAAGTTCAAAAATTTATCATTGTAGTGCTTTAAAATTGTAGAATTTTGAATTGGTACTTTCCAAAATTAAACTAATTTTATTTTGAATATTAGAAATTATGCAATTTTTGTGTTTTAGAAACGAAAATCAAAAATTTAAATTACATACCTTTAAAATATTAAATTTTAATAATTTGTAATTCTAAATTTTCCACATTCAATACTTTTTCATTGTAAATCTTTAAAATTTTTGAATTTTGAATTAACCATCTTCAAAATTAAATAATTTTTATTTTTCAAATTACTAGTTAGGCAATTTTTGTGTTTTAGAATTAAAAATTCTGTAATTTTGTTCATTGAGATTAAAAAATTTATAAATTGGATAGATTTAAAATTAAAAACTTTTAAAACTGATCCTTACAATCATCACAATTTAAGAATTTTTATTTAGACGTTTTGAGGATTGAAGAATTTTTCATTTAACTATTTAAAATTGTAGAATTTTAAATTGTCAATCTTCAAAATTGAACCACTTTTGTTTTAAAAATTAGTTATTATACAAGTTATGTGTTTCATAGAATAAATGCTGTAATTTTGATGATTTCGATTTAAAATTGTCATAATTTGTGAGATTTAAATTTGAAAACCCCCAAATTTGATCCTTAAAATAATAATAATTTAAGAATTATAATAAATTAATTTTTATTTAGACATCTTTAAAGTTAAATAATTTTAAATTAAAAATCGTTAAGATTGAAGATTTTTTATCCTAAATCTTCCAAATTGTTAAATCTTAAATTAAAAAATATTTCAAATTAAAGAATTTTTCATTTGGGAAATTAAGAATTTAAAAATTTTTTGATTTTATAATTAAAAATGGTGTACGTTTTATGAGTAAGATTCGAAATTCCTTCAACTTTGAAAATTTGAATTAAAAATTTGACTTTTGATTACTAGAATCATCAAACTTGATGGATTTTCATCTGCACATCTTTAAATTAAAATAGTTTTGAATTGTAAATATTCAATATTGAATCATTTTGAACTGCAAATAGGTAAAATTAAATAATGTTCAATTGATAATCTTCATAATTAAACTCTTCCACAGAAAATTAAAAATTAAATACCTTCAAAATACAAACATTTAAAAAATTTAATAATCTGCCATTATGTATTTAAAAATGCTGTCATTTTGAGGATTTATATTCAGAATTTCTTCAAATTAAAAGTTCTATAATTTTCAATTGATATTTCCAAAATCGTAAAAATCGTGAAAATCAAAAAAATGGTTAAATTTTTTTAAAAATATTTGTATATGTTTAAAATTCAAGATTTTTTAATTGCAAACTTTCAAACTCTTTAATGAATCATTTTAATTTATTAATCATTTTAAAAATAAACTGTAAAATGGTCTATAATTCATATGGTGTACCTTCTAAATTGTCATTAAAAAGCTTTTGATTCTAAAAATTATTAATTAAAAATTGTGCAAGTTTTAAATATTACAATTAAAAAGTTTGTTATTTGACGCTTAGCATTCCTAATTTATTAAATTTGGAAGATTTAGAATGTTATATTATTTTTGAAAATTTACAATTAAAAATCAGGCAACTTTGTAGTTCCACAATTAAAAATTCTGTAATTTTGACGCTTAGCGTTAGAAATTTCTTCAATTTGGAATATTTCTTTCTGAAAAATTTATTTTTTGATAAAAAATGTATCCTTGATTTCAAAAATCATCAGTCATCAAAATCCAAGTTGTAAAATTAAAATTTTTTAATCTGTAATATTGAGGTTTAGCACTCGAAATTGCCTCAATTTGGAAGATTTGAAATATTGAATTTTGCTCTTCAAAATGATTCAAATTAAATTATTATTATTTATGCACTATTAAGAAGAAAGATTTTCTTAATTTTGAAAATTTACAATTAAGAATTATGCATTTTTTAAGTTTTACAATTAAAACTTCTGTAACTTTTACGCTTAGTATTCGAAATTTCTTCAATTTGGAAGATTTAAAAATGAAAAATTGATTTTTTATTTCAAAAATCATCAGTCATCAAAATCGAATTTTAAAGCTTTTTATTCTGTAAGTTTGACATTAAACATTAAAAATTGCTTCAATTTTGAAGTTTTAAAGTTAACAACTTCACTTTTGATCTTCAAAATTATTAGTATTATTAATTTTTATTAATGCACCATTAACATTTTTTTTTTAATTTTGTAAATTTATAATTAAAAATTATGCAAGTTTTAAGTTTCACATTTAAAAATTCTGTCATTTTGATGCTTAGCATTCGAAATGACTTCAATTTTGAAGATTTTGATATAAAAAAAATAATTTTTTATTTAAAAATGTTTTTTTTATTTGAAAAATCATCAGTCATCAAATTAAATATCTGTAATTTTGACTTTAATCATTCGGAATTGCTTCAATCTGAAAGATTTGAAATTTGAAACTTGACTTTTGATCTTTAGAGTCAATAAAATTAAACAATTATTATTTATGCACCATTAACATTGAAGTCTTTTTTAATGTTTAAAATTTACATTTAAAAATTATGCCACTTTTATTTTCATAATTGAACATTCTATAATTTTGAACCTTAGGATTTGAAGTGTTTCAATTTGCAAGATTTCAAATTGAAAAATTGTTTTTTAAATTGCAAAATTGATTTTTTCTTGATAAAGTAATTTTTTATTTCAAAAATCATCAAAGTCATCAAAATCGAAGTTTAAAGTTTACAATTAAAAATGCTGTAATATTCCCGCTGAAATAAAATCTTATATTTGACTCAAAGTTGCAGATTAGTCACAGCCGATAAAAATTAAAATAAATAAAAATATTGTATAAAAGCTGATGTAGCTATTTTAATATTCAATTTTTATTTATCATTATAAATTATATTTCGCATAGCTTTTAATTAAAACAAATATTTTACATTTGTAAATAATGTTGTAAAAATAAGGTTGTAAAAAAAATTCTTTCTAGCTCCGCTGGGATTCGAACCCTGGCCTCACAGATTGCCGGTCTGGTTCTCTTGCCCCCTAGACTAGCAAGCTAAAAAATCATTCTCGTTTATACCGTGTAAATAAAAAATCGTCAGTCCATTGACAAAAGGTCCTAAAATTGGTGCTCTTGACCTATCAAATTTTTTCGTTCAGATAGAATTGAATTTTTTGTAATAATTTAAATATTTACTTGTCAGGTAATACCGTGGGTGTTATTCCGGTGATTCTTGTTCCAGTTGGTGGTGGTTATAATCAAGGTTATCAGGGTCAACATCAGGGTCATCAAGGTCATCAAGGATGCAGCACTTGTGGTGGTGGGTACCAACCACCACCTCCCCCACAACCAACTTGTAACACCTGTGGAGGGTTAGTAAAATACAATATGTTTTAAACTGCGAAGATTTATTATCCGAAAAAGGATTAATTTTCAGTACAATACATAAATTTAAAAAAAAGTTAAATATTGAACCAAAAATGAAATATTTAAATTTTTAGTTAATAAACATTAATTTTAAGTAAGCAATAAGAAATTTTGAACCAAAAAGTTTTTTTAACAAACAAAAATTTAACGAAGAAAATAAATTATTTTTATAACAACAAAAAAATGTCAACAAAATAATTAAAGTTGAAAGCAAATGATTGAATTTTAAAATAAAATGGTAAATCTTTAACTAAAAAAATGTATTTTGAACCAAATAGTTTGTATTTCAACCAAGCAGATATATGTAAAAAAATGAAGATTTAGGTGAAAAAATTACAATATTAAGTTTAAACTTAACTTTCTTGAAGAAAATTGTTTTTATTTGTTAAAAATTATTTTTTATTACTACAAAATTAAGTTAGGATTTGCGAATTTTATCTTAAATTTATTTTTTTTGAGTTTTTAGCTTTAAAACTCAACATTATAATTAATTGGTTTTTATTTATTGACTGAAAAAAATTATCCAGGTTGAAAATTGATATTTTATACAAATTCAGCTGTTTCGTTAAAAATCATTTTTTGGTGAAAGCTTGATCATTTTAGTTCAAAATTCATTAATTTGATTAAATATTGAAGTATTTTGTTCAAAACTCGCTTTTTTTGTTAAAAATAATTTTTTTTTAAATAAAAATTGAACTATTGCATTTTTGGCTGAAAAGGGAAATGTTTCCTTCTTGAACTTGAAAAAATCTACCCCAGTCCGGATTTGAACCAGAAACGCTACTTATACATAAGTATTGTGTTGACCAATTTCGACACCGAGACGATAACTGATAATAGACCAGTAATTTAAACTATTTAATATTTAGCATCAAAAATAAATAAAAATTACGAAAATTTTGTTAAAGCTTCATCACTTGAGTTAAAAATTTATTAATTTAATTAAATATTGAACTATTTTATCGAAATTCGTTTTTTTTTTTTTTGTTAAAAATAAATTTGTTTCATTGAAAATTTAACTATTCAAATTTTGGCTGAAAATTGAAGCTTTACGTTGAAAATTCATATTTTCAGTTTGAAAAGTCAGCTTTTTGGTTAAAAAATTATTACTTCAACCAAATGAAATAAATCTTAAATTTATTTTTATTTGCTGTTTTAATTAATTTATTTCTTCTCATTGTTCTTTCCTCGTTTTTATTTTTATCCACATAAAGGACTTTTACTTTTGTTTTTTAGAAAAATGTTTTTTTTTCAGATTGCAATAGGAAGATTTTATGGTGATTGTCGAGATTTGGTCGTTAGATTCTTGGTTTTCTTTTCAGTAATGCTATACATTAATTTGATTATCAGACGTTTAACAGGATTTTAAATTGTATTGTAACATCATTTAAATTTCTTAAATTTTCAATTTATTCGATTCAAATAACTCTTACACTTGAAAAAACGAAAAAAATCTATTTGAGTCCGGATTTGAACCAGAAACGCCACTATACATAAATGGTGTGTTAACCAATTTCGTCACCGCGGCTATGACTAATAATAGACCAGCTATCAAAAATATTTAATATTCAGCATCAAAAAATAATTTTTCACCCTATTCTATTAAATAGCATCATTGTTTAAATTTATAACCTGTTGCCGCGTAAATTTTACAGACTGAAGTATTTTTTAGAATAGTTTAACAAGGTAAAGCAATGAGGACCCGTGTCATAATGTGATTAAGGCAAAACAAGGAATGATATACAACAGCCTCGGTGGCGTAAATTGATGATGCTTGATGTGTAGTGGCGTTCTTGGTTCAAATCCGGACTGAAGTAAATTTTATTCAGTTGGCCAACGAATAATAGACCAGTAATCAACGCTATTTAATAGTTTATATCCAAAATTTAATAATTACCTTGGCTGACAAAGTATAATTATTGTTAAAAAATCAAAAAATTATTTCTAAAAAAAATTTGTTATTTATTTTCAGTGGCTACCAGCAAGGTGGTGGTGGAAGTTACTCGCAGTCATCTGCTCAAGCATCAGCTTCATCCCAATCTGGCTCCTACGGAAAATAACTTAGACTTCTCAATTGAACAAAAATTTCAATCAAACGTTAATTTTTTGTTAAATAACTGTGCCAAATCTCACTATTGACAAATATGAATAATAGTATCTTCCGATAGGCGGAGTAAATTCATTAAAATAATAATAATACTGTTGATTCTACAAACTTTTTGTGTTACAAAAAAAAACATTAAATAAATTATGTGTTGTGTGTTGATTGGCAAATATAAATTATTCATGATATTTTTGTAAAATTACCTTCTTAAGAAGATTTTCTGGGAATGAATTTGTAATTATGTAAATAGTATTAATATCTCAAAAACAAGTTACTGCGCGACATGTAATTAATAAATAAGACCTTTTATCAATAAAAATATTTTTAAAAGTATTTCTTTGTTGTATATTAGCAATATCAGAAAAATTTTTGTTTTATACTCTGAACATTGATTGATTGTTGAAAATATTATAAATTTAAACAAATAATTGCATTTCAATTGTCGTATAAAATGATTTATTTTCTTGAAAAAAATTATTAATATTGAAAATAATTTTGCAAATTTTAGAGGGTAATCAATTCTAATTACATATCGAATGTCGAGAATCTCCAGTCACAGATGACATAACCACTTATTGTATAAAAACGTTCAACTTCCGTGACCTTGAAAAATATCTCATTTATCATTAGATAATTTAATATCATTTCGCAAATATGGAAGGCTCTATGATTTAAGATTATGAATAATAATTGGTATATACGTTGCATATACTTTTCTAGAATTTTTTTGTTAAATAAAAAGTTTAAACAAATCTTGTTAGAAAAATATTAATTTGTTTGCTCATTCAAACAATACGTGCGTTCCACAATTTTGCTCCAACCCAGGTCTCTGATCAATCTCTCTAGCAATCACCCCAGGCGGAGAGCTACAAAGAGTCAAAGTTCAAAATGATCCATATTTTACCCCTTAGCGTTATTAAAAATTTAAGTTAAATGAAATTATTTAAAATATTATTAGATCTTTATAATGGAAGGTACAACATTTTTTCGTAGAATGCAAAAAAATAATAATAAAGAAGTGGGAGGGACATATTTTTTTTAAAGAATAAAATTTTTTGATTTATTAAGCCCCTTGTGTAGAATTATAAAAAAAATTAGAGAATTTAATATTGTGATGAGAGCATTTCATTAAAAGACGATTTTTCATGTAAAAAGGATAAAATTTTAATTGTTTGAAAATATGTTTAAATATTTCGAATATTCAATTCTACGAAAAGAATTACTTATATTCCTTATTATGAATAATTTTTTTCTTAGCCTAATTTTTTCTCTAGCATTAATAAACAATAGTATAGTATGGCACGCTTCAGTATTTACTTACACTAATTATTAAACAAATTTTTCAACAACTGTCCTCTGCAAAAAGTATTGAAATTTAACGTTAAAAAATTAATTTTCAATAAACAAAAATATTTTAACCAAAGGAATGAATTTTAAAAAAAATCTATAAATTCTGGAAAAAATGCAAGTTGATATTTCAACTAAAAATATTTTTATTTGAAAAAAACAGTGCGGTTCAACGAAATGAGATAATTATTAATAATTAAATAAATTATAATTAATTAATTTTTAATTAATAATAATTAAAAATTTTTTTTACTAATGTTTACAAATTTTTTTTTGCACATTTTTTTCTACAATTTTTTTTGACTAATTTTCTACAAAACAGTTGAATTTCGAAACAGAAAGGTTGACTTTTAAAGAAAATTGTTAAATTTTGAAACAAGTAATATAATTCTTCACATGAAAATAATCATTCTTATCCAAAAATATAATAGTAGACTTTTCAACCAAAAATATTAATTTTCTACCAAGAAAGAGAAATTTTCAACAAAATACAATACTTAGCTAAAACAGATCGATTTATAATATAAAATAAAATAATAAAATTCTTAGAAAAAAATTAATATTTAATTTAAAAAATATATTTTCTATTCAATGATGTTCAATTATTTTAACAGATTTTAACATTTTTTATAATAAAATACAATAATATCAAAAAGTATAGATATATAATAAACACAATATAACATAAATAAATAAGAATTTTAACCATTTTAACCATTTTTTTACGAATTTTACAAAATTCTTTTTTACAAATTTTTTACAAAACAGTTGAATTTCGAACTAAAAAGGTTGACTTTTAAACTAAATTGTTGAATTTAGAAACAAGCAATACAATTCTTAAAATACAAATAATCATTCTTATCCAAAAATATAATAGTAGCCTTTTTAACCAAAAATATTAATTTTCTACCGAGAAAGGGAAATTTTCAACAAAATACACTGACAAAAACATATACTACTATACTAAAAAAGATCAATTCATAATAAAAAATAAAATAATATAAAAAAAATTAATTAAATATGTTTTTAATTGAAAAATATTAAGTATAATTCCAAAATGGAACAGGGAAAATTTAACTGAAAATTTAATTTTTCTATACATAATAATATATATAATAATATAATATAAAAATATAATAATATAATACATACTAGATAATTATATAATATAAAATATAATAAAAACAATTTTTTACCAATTTTTATAATTTTTTTGTTTACAAACTTTCTACAAAACAGTTGATTTTTTATACAAAATTGTTAAATTTTTAAACAAGTAATACAATTCTTAACATAAAAACATTAATTTTTCATCGAAAAATATAATAGTAGACTTTTCAAGAAAAAATAATAATTCTCTATCAAGATAGACGAATTTTTAACAAGATCCATGAATTGCCCACCAAATTGTTCATTTTTCAACTAAAAAAGATAAATTATTTACCACAAATGGCATAGTGAAATTTTAATTAAAAAAATTAATTTTAATAAAACTACTCTCAAGAAAGATATATAAATTTTCAATCAAAGGCATACATTTCAAACAAAAATGACGAAAACTAAACCCAACAAATTAATGAGCTAGTTAGCTAAAACTTGAACCCATGATGATATATTTGCAAAACAAATTTAATAGTTGATATTTCAACTGAAAATATTTTAATTTTAAATAAAAATCAGTGTAATTGAACCAAAAAAGATTATTTTTAATTAAAAAATTAAAATTATTTTCCAAAAAGGATTAAATTTCTACAAAAAATAAAATAAGTTTTGAACCAGATAGACGCAAATTAACAAAAGAGTTAAATTTTGAACTAAAATAGAACTTCTATTCAAAAAGTAAAAGAAAAAAATTATTTTAAAATGTTAAATTTTTATCTAACAGATGAATTTTCTACAAAAAAGTTGAATTTTTAACCAAACTGTATAAGTTTTTAAAAATTTGTTAAATTTTCAAGCCCTCACTAAAATAGTTACCCAGAGAAGATTAATTGTCAAAAAATATAATACGCATTTTACGCAAAAAGATTACTTTTTGACTGAAAAGATCAATTATTAAACAACAATGGAAAAGAGGAATTTTCACTTAAATATTAATATAAAAACAATTAATCTTCAGTGGAATAGTTCAGTTTTTAACCAAAAAAGATCATTTTAATCTCAATTTATAAATCTTCAATTTCGTGTTCAATTCAGAAAATTACTTCTTAATAAAGTAGCTTAACATTAAAAGTAATTCAATTTTTCAACAAGAATGATCAGTTCTCAATTAAAAATGTAATAGTTGATATTTAAATCCTGAAATTTTGTATTTTAAATAATGTAATTCAACCAAAAAAGACAAAATTTTCAACATAATAGTTGAATCTTCAACCAAAAAAGATTCGTTTCTAACGAAAAGTTCAATTGTTTTTCTAAAAAGATTATATAATTTTACTAAACAATAATCTGAATTTTTAAACCAAAGGGCAAGTTTTTTAAAAAGAGTAAAATTTCTAACTCAAATAGAATTTTCGGTCAATATAGTCAAAAAAATTTTGTTCAAAATGTTAAATTTTTAAGCCAAACAGACGACTTTTCTACAAACCAGTTGAATTTTCTACCAAACGGGCTAACTTTTTAACAAAATTGTTGATTTCCAAACAAGTCATCAAATTTTTAATCAAAAGAAGAAGAATTTTCATCTAAAAATGTTAGTTTTCTACGAAAAAGGACGAATTTTGAACAAAACATAATAATTTGCAACCAAATATTTGTTTTTAAAAATAAAAATTGTTAACCAAAGAAGGAATATTAGAGTTTTCAAATTAAAATTTAATTTCAAAAAGTTTACTTCTTTTCAACAAAATATTTAAATTTTCAACCAAAGCAATTAATTTTAAATTAATTAATGAATTTTTAATTCAAAAAATCTAAAAATTTGTGTTTAAGCACTTTTCGATAAGAAGCGTTGTTTTTTGTTTTTAGTTGTAAAAAATAACTTCAAAAATAAAAAATAAAATTTAAATTTTGGAGTAACGACACAAGCTACGGAAAATAAATAATGAGACAAAAATTGTTTATACAAAAAAGAACTACAAATTTGTAATAATTATTTTTAAAAGGATGCGTGGTTTTAGTTTAATTCGTAAAAAACAATAAAAATTAAAAAATTAATTTTTTGACAAACGACACAAGCTATGAAAAAAAAATCAACAGACAAAAGTTACTTTTCCAAAAAATATCAAATACGCATTCAAATTTTTCATGAATAATTGTTGACAGGACACGTAGTTTTTGCTTTAATTGTAAAAAATAACATACAAAATAGAAAAATTATATTTTCTTGAAAAAACGACACAAGGTGTGAACACAAATTGACAGACAAAAGTTGTTCACCCAGAAAAATCTTAAAAGTTGTTATTAATTATTTTTAGATAGGAGATGTAGATTTTCTTTCAATAGTTAAAAATAAGATGGAAAATAAAAAATTAAATTTTTGGAAAAAGGATACAAGAGACGAAAAAAATCTGCCCGTTTGTTTCGTTGATAAAAAATAACATATAAAATAAAGAAAATTAAATTTGTGTACCAGCGATACAAGCTACGAGAATAGCCTACTGAAAACTCTAATATAGGTTGCTATACAGGAACCGACATAGGATCCTATATAGGTTTCTATACATGTTTCTGTATAGGGCCCTTTATAGGATCCTATGCAGGTTCCTGTATAGGACCCTATATAGGGTCCTAAGCACGAGATACGTGTTAAGAATGTGTTTTTTAAATACGAAAGAGCTTTAAAAAAGAGAGTTAACAATTACAAAAATACAGTTGTCGATTCGTTGACCTTTGATTTTAAAAGGTCTCTGCACGAACGTGGGAGAAATACAAAGACCGAGCGTGAAGTGCGCGAGGCATCAGTCGCGCGCCCAAGGAGCGCTCAAACTCTCGAGCTAAGCTCTTTTAACAAAAGAGAATTCACAATCACAAAATTTCAGTGGTGGATGTTTTGAATCTTAATTTTAAAAGAATTGCGCAAGAATGTGCGAAACACATAAAGTCTGAGCGCGTAGCGCGAGGTAAATAGATAATCGAGCGCGAAGCGCGAGAACCAACAGTCGCGCGCTCAAGCTTGCGAGCGAAACGAACTGCGCGCGACGAGACTGTGCCCGCGCTGCGAGCAGACTTTTATTCTCTAATTTCGGTAATTACAAATTTAAAAGTTAACGGTACAACTTTGATTCTTTAATTTCTTCATCCGTAAAACGTGGAACGAATCGTTAGCCAAAACAAGTCAGTCCTTTGTATTTCTATCACTGCCACGAAAACTCATTTGGCACAGATTCGGAGAATGATGGCAAAAAAAGATAGTGTGATTAACTGCTTCGAGAAATCCGACAATTCCAGTTCATCTTATCCGATTCTCTTTTTCTTCAGACAGTACCTTTTTTTGTTAAGTGGCAAATTTTTAGTTCAGGAGTACCTTATCTAATTTGAAGGAATTTAGTCCAATTTTTGTAATTAATTTAATTAATGAATTCCATGGGACTATCGAATTTGATTAGTCCCGGACTAGGATAGTACAAATTTTTTTTTGCCTTTAAAACAAATTGACTTCCGACTTTTTGGGAGCGTTCACCCAGCTGGGTGAACATTTGAACAGAATTAATCAAGTGAAAGAAGAAAATCCAACCATTTTATGTTAAAAATTAATTTGTTTTGGTTAACAATTCTACAACCTTTTTATTGACACTTAATTTCTTTGGCAGAAAATCTAATTCTTATATTGAAATTTGTTTCTTCACTTGTTAGAAATTAATCCTATTAAATGTAAACACAACAATTTCAATTGCGGCGGAAAACTAATTTTGTTGTTGTAGACTTATCTTTTCTAGTTGAAAATGCTTATTTCTGGTACAAAATGTCATTATTTGGTTCAAAATTATTCTTTTCAATCTAGATTTATTAGTTTTGTTAAAAACTTATTTTCTCGCTTAAAAATGTAACTTTTTCTTTTTAAAAAATTTGGTGAGCAAAAAGCAATTCCTGCTACTGCAAATATAAAAATTTTATTCTACGTTAAATATTTTTTTAGTTGAAACTTTATCTTTTTGGTCGAAAATTGAAATAATTGGTTTCAAATAAATTTGTCGATAAAGATTTATTATTGTGATTGATAATAATTAATTATTTTAGTTAATAAACGATCTATTTTTACAAAAATTGTACTTTTGTGAATGAACATTAATCCTCTTCATGAAAAAATCATCTTTTAGTGTGACAATAGAACTCTTTTTCTGAAAAATCCTTTTTTATGGTTAAAAATTAATACTTTCAGCTGTAAATATAACTCTTATTTCAGATTGAAACTTATTATTTCAGGTTAAAATTCGGTAAATGCTCAACTATTTTTTTTTGAAATTAATCTATTTTATTCAAAATTGATCATTATAGTAAAAAATTCATTTCTTTGATTATGAATTTAACTACATTCTGGAAAATTCGTTTTTTTTCGTAGTAATATATTAATCTCTTTGTTAGAAAATGTATCTTTTTAGTGAACAATTAATTTATTTGGTTGAAGATTTAATTATTTTTAGCAATTGATCATTATAGTAAAAAATCCAGTTCTTTGTATAAAAGTTTAACTATTTCTTTAAAAAGTTGTTTTTTTTTATGATAGTTGTTTAGCTTTTTAGTTAAAAAATATTTTATTTGTTGAAAATTATATTATTTTTTGAAATTCCTTCCTAAATTATTAAAACTTAATTCTCGACCATAAAACCATTTGGGCCATAATTAATTTTTTCATCAAAGATTTATGATTCTAGTTGAATTTCTCATAAAAAATTAATTTTCTAGCAGAAGATTTAGTTTTCGCACAAAATTGTTACATTAAGGCCAAAAAGACGAATTATTTACAAAAAATTTAATTTTCAACCCGAAAATATGATTTTTTCACAAGAAAGTTAATTTTCCCACGAAAATTTAAATTTTCATTAGAATCGTTCAAACTTAAACAAAGTAGTTGATTTTTTAACAATAAAAAAGGAATTATCTACAATAAATACCAATTTTCAAATAAATAGATTAATCCTCAACTAACCAGTTTAATTTACAAACAAAAAGTTGCATATTTAACTAAAAATTGAAAACTCACATTTTTAGTTAAAAATTCAAACTTTTAACTAAAAAATATAATTAAAATAAAACGAATTTGAACAAAATTATAAAATTTCAATCGAAAATATGAATTTCTAACCAAATACGTTACTTTTTGCAAAGTAGTTTCACACTCAACCAAGAAGTTGAATTTTTGACAAAAAAAAATTACTTTTCAAGAAAATACTTACATTTTCAATTAAATAGTAGAATTAAACTTTGATTGTCTAAAATTTGATATTTCAAATTTTATTAGTATTTTCTTCTCGTTTTTTATTAGTAATTAAAAATCCAATATGACGACCAAAATTTTAAAAATGGTGTATATTTGTAGGGAAATATGACGTCACTTAAGATTTGCCAATGTAGTTTTCGATTTCAAAACAATTAAAATAATACAATAAACTGCAAAACAAGACAAAAACAAATTGCATTTTAAAATACTTATATATTCAATAAAGTCGCCACTAACTTCCGAAACTACTTACCCGGTCTTGATAAAATTTTTTATACTTTGTGTAATTCGGTCCAAATTAAAGGATAGGATACTCTTTATCTCGTTTAATTACCTTTTTTTTATTGCAAATTAAGTGTTTTTATTGATGAGTTCCATAAGTTTCTAACAGATGGCAGTGTAAGTTAGTTTATTGACTGACACCTTAACATTTTACGTTATCTAGGTTGGGTAAGCAACCAATAGATAGCGTCATTTTTCGATTTCTTGATTAGTCCTTAATATAAAATCTCTAAACGATATGGTCGATTTCGATTGTCTCAATACCCGATTTTCATTGCTATGTGCGTGTGAGACGAGGCTACAGGGGGTTAGACAGCAGTGGAAAATAGTCACGATTGCTCGTTCTTTGATAGCTACACAAGTGCGACAAAAGTCATCCGTGGGTTAGACAGTAATGGAACGTTACACGTGTTTTCTTGAAGTTAATGATCCCAACGGAGCTGCATTGATCTGCGCTTGCTTGGATTTTAGTGACGTTCGATGGCTACGGTCAAAGATATTATAAACGTAGATGCGGTGCGGGCTTAGTTGCCCGCCATAAATATAGACGGCGCGTCCGGCGAAAAAAGTCACTTCCCCTCTACTCACCGCTCCCCGTAGAAAGCACCCATCGATATACTTTCCCAAGAGCCACTTGGAGCGCTGTAAGCAACTCTCGGCACACCTTCGAGACACACTGATGGTAAACTTAACTTGGACAAGAATCATTTGGATTGAAAGTAAATTGCCAATTAAAACATTTTTACATTTAGAACTTTGCAAAACTCGGTTGTTTTAATAAATACCACAAATATAAGTCGATGAGTAATTTATATTACGGTTTCATATATTTTCCACTAATTCTAAAATTATTA
>NC_046664.1:6045477-6058202 GCF_010883055.1 Belonocnema kinseyi | reverse complement strand
TATTATATATTCTAACGTTTTTATAAAAATATAATTATAATTCCAAGTGATAGGAAAATTGTTCTTTCGGTTTTTAGATGTTAAGACGACACTTCCAAGCCAAATTACGTTTTGCATTGGCAAACTAAATTAGATGAACAGAATTTCACTGGCACATTCATAAAAAATATCATATTTCATAAAATATATTTTAAAATAAACTTTAAATCATTACAATTGATACATCTGACTCGAAATATATATATATATATATATATATATATATGTATATAATTCACATTATTATTTAAGTTTTTCAGGAGTTTTAAATGCCTCAAAATCTTCAAGCTTTATTTTCAATTTTATAAATCTTTTTAAATTTTTGAAATATTTTCGACACTGTAAACTTCCCGAAATAACAAAATTATTTGAAAATAATTCGAAAATTCCCGAATAATAAAACTCCAGGCCGAATGCTGTCTAATAATAAAATATACAAACTAGAAAATTCCAGAATTGCAGAAATTGAGAAAACAGTTATGTGGTCAATATTATTTATTTATTAAAAATACAATAATCAAATATTTTTATTATAGAAATTTGGTTTAATGTTTAATTTTTTTAAATTATTCTTTCAATTTAAAATAACAATAATTGAATAAAAACGTGATACAAACATAAATTTAAAACACGTGAGCTTCAAATGAAACAAACTTTGCAGAATTCAATGGAGGCTGATTTAACGCGACTTTTATTTTTATTTTTTTAAATAATAATTTTATTATCCAAAATTACATTTGTTGAATTATTGTTATTTTTAATTCAAACAATAACTTTTAAAAACTTTAAACATTAAAAAAGTTTTTTCCTCGGTAAAAATATTTTATTATTCTATTAAAAATTTTTTTTTTAACTAATTACTTTTTAATTGTTCAAATTACAAAGTTGTCTAGTCCGGATATTGTATAATTCGGAAATTTTCTGTCGGCAATTCTTAAATTCGGTAAGATTGTAGATTGTCGAGAATTTTCCAATTCGGGACTATTATATTTCGACAATACATTGTCGAAATATAAAAGTCCCGAATTGGAAAATTAAAAATAAAATTCCCACATCACTGTAAAAATTCCGAAATTATAACATTGCAATGTTATAATTTCAGAATTTTTGCAGTGATGTGGGAATTATATTTTTCGGAAAAAGCGACTAAAAAATCCCGAAAAATAAAATTCCTGACACTGTAAAATTCGTACATTGAAAAATAACCAATAATAAAATTCCCGAAATTATAAAAGTCCCGAAATATAAAAGTCGAATTGCAAAATTCACGAAAAATAAAATAAATAAAATTGCAGACAATAAGATATTACCGAATTTTAAAAATCCCAAAAGAAAATGCCTGAATCATAAAATATCCGAACTAGGAAATTCCTGAATTTAAACAATTAAAAAAATTGTTTATTAAATATTATTTATTTATTGAAAAAACAATAATCGAATATATATTTCTGGATGAAAAAATTTGTTTGAAAATGTGCATAGTATTTGAAAAAAACATAAAAAAGTTATGAAAAATAATAATAATAAAATAAATTTTAATATAAGTCGTTGTTCAATTGAATCCTGTAAAGTTTGTTTCAAAAATGTTATTATGTAGGTACGAAGAAAATTTAGGCAGAACATTTTTTTCTTTCAAAGCACACGTGTTTTTTAATGTATTTTTTAATACAATTTTTATAAATTATTTTTCATGTGCCGGAGATTTCATTTTTCGGGATTTTTCATTCATCCCTTTCGGAATTTTTGCCAGTGGTCCCATATTTTTATACCTCCTCTTAAAATTATGTAATTTTTCAAAATAAAAAGTCAGCATTTGAAAACATTTCAAAATCATCAAAAGTACATATCTATTCTCTTTTAAATTATTTCAAAACTTTTAAGATTATTTTAAAAATTTTTCGGAACTTTTAAATGTCTTTTAGACTGATTCCCATTTTTCCTCATTTTTGTAAAATCCTGCACACAAAATTGTTTTAAGAGCTTCCAGATTTTTTCTAATATTGTAAATCTTTTGAAATAGGTTTAAACATTCTCTTTGAGTTATGTACTTTTTCAAAATAAAAAATCATTTTAAATCTACCCAGAAATTTTTATGTTTTTCCTAATGTTTCAAAATTCTTGAGAAGCTCCGAATTTCGTTCTTTTCTTTGTAACATTCAGAAACCTCCAGCTTATTTGATTTTTTTCTAAATTAATGCTTATTTAACTGTTCTTTAAGAATCAAAATGAAATACTTTTACCTTCGAAATACAAATAAAAAAATTAAACAATTATTATCGTAACATGCGAAGTTTAAATTTGTCACTCTGAAATTGTGACAATTCATTTTCAAATTGTTTTCTATTGAAAATTGTTTTTTTTTTTTAATTTCCAAACCAAATAGATTAAAAATGGAATATTTTATACTGAAATAATACTTCAAAAAGATTTTGAAATTGCGTTCATTTGAGAAGCCATTAATTCGAACTTTACACTTATGTCACTACTAAGGCTTTTCAATCAAATTAGTTCAAATTTTAACGTTAAAATATGTAAATTATATCATTTTGAACAGATCTAGAATCACCTTGTAAAATCAATCACTATTTAGTTTTTAATACTCGAACTGCAGTTCAATTTTCAAATTTACTTTCATTTTCTGATTTGTCCCGGTCGCGAGTCTAGCTTAATATTTAAAACAACTTTCATTTTTTTGAAATCGTAATTTTTCGGTTGTAACTTACGGGACAATAATTTTATTCTTTGAAAGGTTTCGGCCCCTTGAGTCAGAAAAACAAGTTTTTAAGTCGGGGTCTGTTTGTCTGTCCGGCGTCGTCGTTGTTGTTGTCTGTATACCGGATAATTTTCGAAAGACTGGTCCGATTGGATTGGGCTTGACACACTGTTCGAGGGACCAAAAAGAAAGATCGAGTTCGTTAAACAGCCATTTTTGATAAAAATCCAAAAAGTTGAAGCTTTTTCAAAATTTTTGAGACCACTTTTTTCAAAATTTGAAAATTTGATCGACAGCTATTTATGGTACCAAAAAATATGAACAATTTATACTGACAACTTTTTTTGATAAAATCAAACTTACCAAAGTTAAAGGATTTTCAAAATCCAAAAAACCAAACGAAAATGGACATTTGAAGAAAAAATAGCTTGATATGGAAAAAAGTCAAGAGGCGAAAAACGCTTTTATTTTAAGGATTGTATGTAAAAATTGTACTATTTTTATTTTTATAACAAATATTTTTCTTCAATTAAATATTTGCAATAAAAGTGTTTCGAAGAGATTTTTTAAAAATCTTTCGGGGAATAAAATTAGTATTTATAGGTCGACAAAGGTTTGTTTTCTATGCCAAATTTGGCTTTCATCTACATTTTTCCAGTTGTTTTTACTATAGTACAATTTACGTTTGCATCTCGGGCGAAGAAATCCATTCTATTCTTTGACAAATATTCTTTGTAAATCAATATTTTTCACAGAAAATTACCCTGAGTGACGGAACGAAATCGGAAACAATAAGAGATAATTTATTCAGGAACAAGCTTCTTGAACAAAAATGACCTTGAGTGAACCTTTAATATATATTTGTTAATTTTTACAAAAATCAGGCGTTATTTTCTTACAAAAAAAATAATTTGTGGGGGGGGGGCAAAAAATAAAAAAATAAATAAAACTTGAAGTTGTGTGATTTTAATTTGTAACTAAATGATTTGAGAGGTTTCAATCTAAAATTATCGAACACTTTCCATTCGAAAATTCAGATGAAATATTTAAATAGTTTTAAATTTGAAATTATTCAATATATTCTGAAGACTACAAATTTAAAATGTCTAAATTATTAAGGCTTTAAATATTTTTGAAAATACTGTTCTGGAGACTAAATAGCACTTATTCTTTTATTAAGAAATCACAACCAAAATTGTTTTTAAAAACTTTTTAAAAGAGTTTTAAAAACCTTAAAAAAAATCAGGGGTTTTAATAGTTCAATATATGTGATAGAATCTCTTTAAATATGAAATTAGTCTATACTTTTTCATGTTTGAGCTACAATTATTCCATTTTAGAGTTATAAATTACAGTCGTGAAAAACCAATAAAATGTTTTAATTAATTTATATATAAAACAAAAAACCTTTGTATAATTCAACCTAAATGAAGCTGCAAAAATTTAATTTGAAATGCATTGAATTCAAGGTATAGTTTAAAAAGAAAACTGAAAGCAAAGGATCGACTTTCAAAAGAAGCGAAAGAATGTGACTCGCTGGATTGTAAATGAACATGGAAAATGGTGTATTTTCGCATTTTTAAATTTTAAATTCAAACTTTTTTGCCTTTTAACAATTTCGAAAAATTCTAAAAATTCAAACAATAAAGCTGTATTCTGAAAATGAAGCAATTTTAACGTTAAAATTCAAGTTCCTAAATTGAAGGCCTAAAAATTTGAAAATTTTACAATTAGTGTTATGTAAATTGTATTGGTGTCTTAAAAGGGTATAAATAGTTCTTAAATTAGTTTTTAAATTTTCTGCAGTTTACCTTTTTTACGTACCTAGATCTCAAAAAAGCCTACCCAATTTTTTCAAATTTTAATCACTTATTTTCTAAAAGAAAATCACCCCTGTTTACCAGTCACTGAAATGGATTAGAAAAAAAATTGCCAAGACCCAAGAATAAAAATTGGATGTACAGCGAATTTTTAAATTTTTAATTGAGATTATCTTTAACTTTGTGATATAAAAAATTTCCATACACATTTCTTTTTAATAATACTGTAGGAAAAAATCTAAAAGATCGAGCGCCAAAATTATAATTAGAGCAAATTTTCTGTAATTCTATGGGGACGGCTGAAATATCCCGAAAAATAAAATTCCCGACTCGGTATATCTTATCTTATCCAGAAATATATTTTGTTTTAATTATTATTTTAAATTTAAACAATAATGTTTAAATACTTCAAACATTAAAAAAGTTGTTTCTTTGAAATAAATATTTGATTATTTCAATTAAAAAAAAAAAATTGTCAAAGAAAAATGCTTTCAGCACTTCTTTATCTTGAAATGTCTTTCTATAATACTTTTTTTAAAATTAAAAATATGATTTTTCGAGAAAATTTTATTTTCAATTAAAAAAAGACTGTACCGAAAACCTGGATGAAGCTTCAGATCTGAAAAAATTCAGCGATACATACATGTCAAACTTTTTTAACCTCAAAAAATTTTTCTACTGCTTTACCGTCATATTTTACGAAGAATGAGAAAACAAGAATTCGACTTCGTAGTACGATGAGGGCAGCAGCTCTATAGGGCAGAAAATGTGATGTCCTATATATATAATTCCCCACTCCGAATCAACGCTTCTTCTTTAGCACCACCTTGTCACCCGTACTGCCGCAATGCAGACTGGACAAGCTGAAAAAGAGTGCAGACTCTTGAAAAAGTGTGCGTTCGCTTCATATGAAGCTGTTTTTGTGGCAAAGGTAAAGTGCAAGGAGTAAAATGATGGTACTTTTTTGCTTCGCAATGAAGTTAGTATAACATTAATATTTTTTTAATTACAAATAATTGTTTGAGTTATTATTTATCATTAATATAAACATTAACATTTAGCGATATTCCTTTGAAGCATGGAATTTGTTATGATTTTTACATCAAAGTACATTGCTCTTTGTGAAGTGCGATAACGACTTTTTGAGATTTTGAGGTTAGGAATTAATTTTAGACAGCCCTATCCGACTACTGAGAAAAGTAGTTGTCGCTTACAAGTTCCACTTTCACGAACGGCGCGTCAATCGTCCTGCTCTAGAAAAGCATGGGTCTTTTGGCAAACTCAATAATTAATATTAAATAAAAACATTCCAGATCGTTTCAGTTTACAAAATTGAGACAAACAATTCTTTGGTGGGTAATTGATATTTAAGGAATATAAAAGACATTGAAGTGCAAAAGGATTATTGGAAAAAGATTATTTTAAAATGGCTATATATCGCTGGATTTTCAAAATTTCATTTATTGCAAGCAACATTTAAACGCGCTTAACAATTTATATTTATTAAATATGGATTTATTCTAATGAAATTTTAATAAAAATTATTAAAATGATAACTTTACACATGTTTGTTATTAATAATATGCATTAAACATGTGCAAATAGATATGTGAAAAAATAAAAATACTAAGAGAAAACGACTTATTATAATAAAAAATATAACAAAATGAAATTATGATATAAAGATATTTTAGAAAGTTGAATAACGAAATTAGCAAATTTAATAGTATCTTTATATTTTCTTCAGCATTATAAATTAGGAATTAAACAGTTTTGAGTGCTATTAACCCATAAATGACACACCTCTAAAAATGACGTAAATGACACTTGGGGTCTTTTGGACCCCAGCGTTTTTAAACTGTTGTAAAAAGTTTAATTTCTGATATTTTTGTTAAAAATTTGTTTTGGGTATTCTTTAACATCTCTTCTAAAGAATCAATTGGTATATTTACTTAAATTTTATTTTTAACGTTTCGAAAAACAATGAAAAATGAATGGAATTTACCAATTTTTATATTCATTTAAAAATGGTCTGGGGTCCAATAAATAAATAAATTTAAAATTAAAAAATAAAAATAAATTTTTTTCACAAAATAACGTGTAAAAAGTGTCGGAGGTGGGGTTAAACGGATTTTAGTGTCATGTATATATTAATGCAGATAGTACATAAATAACACCTTTATGATATGCAGATATTCATTATTACTTTACAAAACTTACAAACTAATTGGATCAGTCACGGAACTGAAGGTAAGCTAAATTGGCTTCAACTATGGGGTTTAGGATCTATTCGAAAAGAAGCTTGTCTTACTTTTTCAATTGACTAGCTTTTTTAATCTTCAATAACTTTGAAGCTAATTGAGATACTTATCGTTTTCTTTTTGAATTTAACAGCGTTTATTGTCTTATTTTGGAACCCATTAAAAACTATAAAAAAGATTCAAAATTAATCAAATAGCGGTGGTTTTTCTAAAACTATGAAAAGTTGCTTTAAAAAAACCCATAATTATATATTTTTTGCCAATTTCGTTTAAAATTTTTACTCTCATAATAAAGATATCTTGTAAGTTTTATGCAGGTCAAATAACTTTTGTCACTAGGAGAATTTTTTTCATATAATCTGGTTTTCCAATTCTTCTTTTAAACGAAAGATATGAACATTTTTTTAGATCAAACTTTTCACGCCTAAAATTCCTATAAAAATAAACACTTGGCCTTTTGCGATATTTGGCATCGTTTGCGAGATTAATTCAGCAATGAATTTTTTATTTAAAAAAATAATTCTCCAGGCCTAAAAAATTGTTTAACCCGCCCAAAGCTGATATGTCTTTCTCCTATTAGCGGAAACTTTGTTTAAATCTTGGGAAGAATGAAAAGGTGGAATTTTCCAGAAAATCTTTAATTTTTACATCAAACTTTAATAAAATAAAAATATAGTTTATAGAAAATCCTATCTTTTTATTGTTCCCAATATTTTTGAAAATTTTCTGCTAAAATAAGAAAGTCATTCTCTATCAGCCTTATGCGGGCTAAACCATTTTCGAAACCGAAAGAATGATTTTTCCCCTACAAATTTTATTTTTAATTTTCCGCGCAAACGATATAATGTATCGCAAAAGAGTAAGGGTCATTTTAATAGAAAGTTTTTAGACTTGCAAAGTAGTATCTCAAAATCTTTTGGTATCTGTCGGTGTTTACAAGAAAAGTGGGAAAATTTGATTATATGATAAAAACTTCGCCTGACGACAAAATTTATTTAGCTCGCATAAAGATATATTTGTTGTAAAACTAAAAATTTTAAATGAAATTGGCAAAAAAATAATTTCGAGTTTTTTTTTTAACGCAATTTTTAATATTTTTATAAAAACCTCCGCCATTTGATTAATTTTGAATCTTTTTATATTTTTCGGTGGGTTTCAAAATAAGACAATAAAGGCTATAAAAATTGAAAAGAAAATGATAAATATCTCAATTCGGTCAAAAGTGGTTGAGGATTCATAAAAATTGAAGTTTTTAACAAATAAAGCAGAAGACATACCTACTTTCCTACTTTATAATTTTATAAATAATTAATATTATGTAAATTGTAAAACTTCTAAAACACATACATAACGAGGATATAACCTTGCCATCGGGATCCTTCACTTCTCGTTTTTTCTGAGAATTTGTTCAGGTAAAAAATGTAGCTCACAAACAAATTTACCACTTTGTAAAGTATCATTCTGTCGAGGAATTGCTTTTTCTCATGCGAGAAGACGATCTGAACCTGAAGGAACTAAAAGAATAGTCCGCTTTTCTTTGCCGGATTTGTATCCCGAATTACACGATCTACCCTTGTAACGACCCATACTTTAAGTATCAAAAAATTCATAAAAACGCACTTAATCTCACTATTATTAGCAAAAGCCAGAATAATACATTAAAAACCGCTTTTTTTATTATTTTAATAGTTTTGACTCATTAGACTTAATGTTTTTCTAAAGCAGAACGAATGACGCGCTAACTCGTGGCTAACGCATGAGTTCACCCGGCATGTGGAACTTGTAAACGACAACAGTTCGTGTACAAAAGGTCGGGGAGTCGGATCTTTAGCATATACTCTGTGATTTCTATCGTTAGAGTTAGTATATTTTTAATTACAAGTTAATGTTTAAGCTATTATTTGTTATTAATATAAACATTAACATTAAGTAATATTCCTATTAAGCATGGAATTTGTTATAAGTTTTGTTATCAAAGTCCATTGCTGGTGTAAAATGCGATAACAAGTTTTTGAGATTTTGAGGTTAGGAATTGATTTTAGTATACAAGAGCGAACTGCTGGTCGCAGAATGCGACAGTTTTTGCCACTTTAATATAAATTGTCCGTATATCTACGAAAATCTATAGAATATTATTTTTTTCTATAAAAAGTTACGAAAATGTACTAAAAAAACTTTACGAAAGTTAAGCTTTTGCTCATTTTTCTTAATACGAAAAAAATACTCCGTGATAGAAAAATATTTAGAATTAGTGAAATTTTTCATACAAATTCAAATTTGTAAAATTTTTGGTTCAAAAATAGAAACTGTTTTAATCAGGATTTAAATAAAAAATTTCTTTTTATGTTTTTATCCTACTTCTTTTTGATAAATTTTTAACTGCGTGCGGTTCGCTCTTGAATTATAAAATGTAATATTAACCTCAAAATCTTAATAAGTTGCTGCCGCATTTTATATCAGCAATGAAATTTTATAACAAATTCCATGGTTCACAGGAATAATACTTAATGTTAGTGTTTATATTGAATGCAAATAATAACTAAAACATTAACTTATACCTACAAATACACTAATATTATACTAACGCAGTAGCAGAAAATTACCAGTAAACTCCTTGCACATCATCTTCGCCAGAAAACAGCTGCATAAATATATAGACTTTCAATGTTTTATATGCTTTTAAATAATATATGGTTTAAGAAATGGGGAATTGAATGAATTGTGTTCAGTTTTATGGATGTATGTATGGATGAAATCCTCTAGCAACAGATAAATACTACAGGAACGTACGGGCACTTTCAAACTCACCCAATGTTTGGCGAGAAATTAGTGTTTGACCAACTAAAAAGGAGCTTACGACCAAATAGGTAAATCTCAATGAAAAAGATGATTTTTCAAGGAAGAAGTTATATATTTCTAACAAGCAAATAAAAGTTTCAACAAAACACGTAAATTTTCAAACAAATAATTCCATTTTTAACTATAAAAGATCAAGTTTCAATAAAAAATATCAAATTTTAAACAAAAATAGAATAATGCAGCTTTTAGTTTATAAAAGTTAATAATGATAAAAAAATGAAATTTTCTAAAGATCATTTAAAATTTTAACCTAAACAGATGAATTTGACACCAAATAGTAGAAGTTTTTCTATTAAAATTTTTTTTTTAATTAATGATAGAATTTTGTAGAAATTGTTGATGTAAGTTGTTTGATTTACAACCATGTGAATTGAAACTCATTAATTTTATTTTATTTTATTAAGAACTATTAATAAATATTGCAGTAATCTAAAACATTATTTTATTTTAACTAAGTACAATTAATGAGAACATAATACCAATGTATTTGAAAAAGTTTTGCCATCAATTTTTTCTTTAATGATACAATTTTCAATTGAAAAAAGTTCTTTACAAATTATTTTTTCAGTGACGTATATGCAACTATAATAAATTTTTTTATTATTTTATTTTATTTTTGTTATTTTTCAAATAATCTGTTTGTACAGAAAATATTATTATAAATTGTAAAAAACCTTATACAGATGTAAATTGTTTTAAACTGAATTAATTTTCAATCCAAGAACCATATTATAAAAAGTATTTAAAATAAGTTCGAATTCACTTAAAATCAGGCAGGTTCTATACATTATTTAGCAGAATCTCTCATCGATTTAAATTGTTTTATAATAAATTACACAACACGTTTTTTCCGATGTAAGACAAAAAAATCGAATTTTGACATCTATGTTAAGAATAATAAAAAACAGATTAATTTTTACCTATAACATTAATTCTCTACAAAAAAATTATTAGTTTTCAACCAAAAATGATATAATTAAAATTTTCCTTAAAGACATTAATTTTTAACAAACAAAAAAAGCAAGAAAATAGTTGAATCCACAATAAACAAGATATGATTTTTAACTAAAAATATGATTTTTTAACCAAAAGTAATATAAGTAGATTTTACCATTATAAAAATTAATTTTAAAAAATAGAAATAATTTGAAGAAATTAGTTGAATTTTAAATCAAAAATGTTTGTTTTAAACTAAAACAGATGAAGTTTCAATTATAAACCTAATATTCAACGAAAAATGGGATAATTCAGTTTTTACTTTAAAAAATAATTTTGAATTTAAAGAAGTTGAATTAAAATAATAGCTCAGTTCTCTACCAAAACAGATTGTAACTAGCAATATCAATAAATTTTTAACCAAAAATGGGAAGTTACATTTTTACTTTAATAAATTAATTTCGAAAAAAAAGAATTGTCTGCAAATTGTTGAATTCTCAATCAGCAAGTAGAATTTTCAAACAAGAAGATTAATTTTCTACTAACAAATACGAATTTTTAACAAAATCCATACATTTTTAAACAATGAGTTAGATTTTTAACTAAAGATCACACTTTAATTTGAAAAATTGATAATCTACCAAAAATGTATTAGTTGAATTTTCTGTTAAAAAATTAATTTTCAACAAACAAAAACAGTGTTCTAAAAATTATTTCAAAGCAAATCGAATCCATTTAACATCAGGCAGGTTCTGCACTTCAAGTCACTGAATCGATCGTTATAAAAAAATTCTGTGTTCAAAAGATTAAGTTTTAACCAATAAGATTAATGTTTTACAAAAAAGACAAATTTTCAACCAATGACTTTAATTTAAACTATAAGGAAACCGTTTTTCTTAATTTGTCGTTGAAAAGGTTCAACAATTTAGTTGAATTTTTTTTCTGTCTTGACTGAAAAATGTTTCTTGGTTAAAAACTTATCGCTTTGGGTAGAAACTTGATTTTCTAACTCAACGTGAACACATTAAAGGTTAAAACATCTACAACCGTAATTTGGTAGTTGTGAATTATCTTTTGTTAAAGCTCCTTTATTGAGGACTCAATTCTTTGTTTGAAATTTGTCTCTTTAATTTGCATTCGACTAGTTGATAAAATGTTGAACTAATTCAGTAAAAATGGATATTTTTTGGGTTGAAGATTCATCATTTTAGTTGAAAATTTAATTCTTTTGTTGAAAATTCTTTCTTTCTTTGGTTGAAAATTGATGTTTTTTGTTGAACATTTCTCTAATTGTTCTAAAGTTGAACGACCTTTTAAAATTTTGTTTGTTTGTTTGAAGATTAATTATTTTAGACAAAAATTTATCTCTGGTTAAAATTTTTTTTGAAATGCATTTATTTGGTTAAATTCAGCTGTTATTGTTTTAAAATAATCATATTTTTTAGCTTTTCGTTAAAAATTTATCTACTTATTTAAAAGTTTATACACTTTGCAGCTGTTAAAAAAATCATATGCCACTAAATTCACAAATGTTAAAAAAATGCAACATTTCAGAAGACATTTGTCTAGGTCTATAAGGAAATTTAGGATTGTTTTTTTATAAGTTTTTATAAGGAAATTGCTTTTCACAATTTGTATTTTTAATCAGAAAAAAATAGTTAGGACATATTCAACCACAATTCTGCTTGATTTAACCAGACAGTTTTTTTAGTTTATTTAAATTTAAATAAAACTTAGTTGTATCTTCAAATTCACTTTACTAATTTCCAAAAAAATTATAACTTAAATAAAAAAAAAACTCTTTCATTCAAATTTGTTATTACTATTTTATACTCACCTCTTTGCTACATTTTGGGCCTAATTTTGATTTCAAAAAGTCTTTAGAATTTGCGAATTCCTTCAAGACATTTTCTACTCAATTAAAGTTATTTTTCCATTCACTTATAAAGTAAAATTAGATTATTACCATTTTGGATTTCAAATGCACTATAATTTGGTGCGACCGAATATATAGTTGCCTGTCGCGCCTCTACAAGTATGCGGAGAAACTAATCGGTACATATCGCGCCTCTACAAGTATGTGGCGGAACTAAAAGC
>NC_046664.1:5999393-6045377 GCF_010883055.1 Belonocnema kinseyi | reverse complement strand
CTTGCTTGCCGCGCTAACTACCGGTATGTGGTGAAACTAATCTCATGCCGTATCTAGGACCTAATACTGATCTGCTGTCATTACGTCCACGGGACGACATTTAAAGAGAACCAAAAATAACATCTTTTAGGGCTTTTTCACAAAGAAACAAAGTTTTATTTATGTTCGTCCTGTGGACAGAATCAAAACAATCAATCCTTTGTTTAAACATAAGTTCATTTCATTCTATGTAACTTCATGCACTAAAGGTAATACGAGTACACTATAATATTAACACTCATTAGCTCATAAGTCTTGAATAATTTATAATAATTTTCTAAAGCAGAAGTTGCACTGTTCTATCCGAGTTTGGTTCACAAAAATACAAAATTGAACTGAAAACGCTGTTAAATCGTAAAAGCGTTTGAATATTGTGATTTGATTAATTTTGAAAACTAAGATACTCCAAAGAGAGAACCAAATGTTCAAAAATAGAAAAAGGCGAGAAGTAAGAATATTTTATATTATGAGCTACAAGAAAACTTAAAGAGAAAAAGTGTGAGGCACATTTTTTAATAAAATACCAGATATATGGTATTTTGTATGTAAAAATAATATTGGATATTTTATTTCGGACTCCGGAGTACTCTAGAATTTTATTAAGATTATAAGTTAAAGCAAAAGACTGAAATTATTTTATGAGAGAATTAATTTCAGCATTTTAACAGAGGAAAGTACCTTTCATTGGTAGCCAAACGTAGGACTCGTGGAGTTTATAAACTGAAATACAGCATTTAAATAAAATTCTACTTAAGGATTATGGATTCTTTTTTATATCAATGTGTGTAAAGTAGAGAAAAGAAATTCATATAAAAATTAGTGCAAAGGAAGCATTAGACAGGCTGTTAGACAAAAAAGAGTTTAAGAATATCCAACTTTAACCTCAGACAAGTCAAAACAATATTCCGGAAAGTATGAAAAAATTATACGAGTTTTTGGAACAAGAAAAATTGCGTAGGAAATCCATGAGAAGGCAATAAAAAGTGAAAAGTGGAAAAAAGTCTTCTAAAAAATAAATTTGAACTAAGTAAAAAAACGAATGCTATATGCAAGAGGTGAACAAAGTAGTGAAATACGTGACTCGAAAGTGTAAAATAATTAATGTGATCCGAAAAAGTGAATTTAGAAATTGCATTAAAAAAAAAAGTAAGAAAAGTCTATCAACGATTAAAAAACAGTGATGAGGATTAAGTTTTAAAAGAAAATACATGATACACGTCCAAAAAGAAGAACCTATAGAAAATTTAAAAGGAAGTATGTTTAGAGAGTAGAAAAAATGGGTAGACTAATCAGAAAAGATGTTTGATAACATTACACAGAGCTGAAGAAAAAACTCGGTCCAGAAAAGAAGCGCAGACCGTCACGTTACAAGCTATCGACGACATACTGAGCAAAATGGAAGAAAGAATAAACAACAAAATTAAGACAGCTAAGGAAAATAGAGATAAAGTGGGAGAAGAGAACAACAACAACGGATCTACCGGATCGAAACAGAGATTGATCGAATGTCTCAGCGAGCGGTACAAGCATGGGAGCTTAGGGACCAAACACACTATGCGTTTTCGTACAGCACAGTTCAAGCCGCAGCATGCTGCGGCAGTTTCTGATGGACCGCGGCATACTGTGTGGGAGAGCGGACTACAAAATGTTCGATATCGATAAATTAAACGAATTGATACATGAGACATGTGCACGTTAGGATAAAAGATGCAAGGAGTACGCAGACAAAAATTGTCGAAAAAGAGCATCCCGTTCAGAAATTGCCAAATGTTTGCCTTATTTCCGATTTGGGCCAGATCGGGCACACAATTTTGAGGTTGTTAAATTTGGTCCCGTCTAGAGCCCGACTTAACAGCCAAGCTTGCCAGTAGATGGCGCTCCATTAATTTCGGCGACTAAAGTTGTTTGACTCCAAATCGCCCAAGTTTCAACGTAAAGTGTCAAGCGTGAAAAATATTTCCATTAATATTTGGAAAAGTGACAAAATAAGTGGGAGAAGATGCCAAACGTGAGCACAAGACGAATGCGTAGGTATAGTTTACTTCAAAATATTCCTGAATTACGTGTTAAAGACTATAATAAGTAAATTTATTAAGAATGTTAAGATGAAACCTAACCTAGAAATAAGGTTATTTATTCATAAGAAAAGTAGCAAAAGTAATATTTCATTTGTTGAATGTGAAGACGAATTAGATCAACAATAACGTCATAAACATATTCATTTTCACGTATTTTTAGGTGATTTGATACTTTCCACAATTAGGTTCAATATAGAAATTGAAAGAAACTTCAATTTAGAAATTAAAACCAAAAATATATTGCAAAATACTTAAATGGTTTATCACACAAAAATGCTGGCTGTAATGTTGTATCGTTTGACTTTTTCCGTTTGCTCGAAAAAAAGTGTCTGACATACTCCAATTTTTTCATATTGCGATCTGTTAGATAACCTGATATTTATATTCTCAAATTTTAGTTAAGGAGGTGATACATTCAATTTTAATATTATTTTATTTAAGAATCCCTTTTACTAGGCAGTCTGATAAGTCCCTGAAAAATGAAACACGGAGACGTTTTTTTTGGCCAAAGTCGGTTTTATTTTTCAACATACTCTCCTTTTACGTCGATACAGCGAATCCAACGATTTTCTAACTTTTTGATACCGTCCGAAAAGTCCTCGATCGGAAGGTCTCCAAAATACGCCTCAGTTTCAGCTATGAGCTCCTCATTTGAGTAAAATCGCTTACCGGTGAGCCATCTCTTCAGGTTAGGGAACAAGTAATAGTCGCTGGGGGCCAGGTCTGGTGAATACGGTCGCTGAGGAACCAATTCGAAGCCAATTTCATGCAATTTTGCTTGTGCAATTAAGCATGAATGAACAGGCGCATTGTCGTGATGATAAAGCGGTTTTTTCTTCTTCAAATGCGGTCGTTTTTCGGCGATTTCGATTTTCAATCGGTCCAATAATGATGAATAGTATGCTCCGGTTATGGTTTTACCTTTTTAAAGATAGTCCACGAATATTATGCCATGTGCATCCCAAAATACGGAGGCCATAACCTTTCCGACCCATTGTTGCGTTTTTGGACGCTTCGGAGCACTTTAGCCCAGTGGAACCCACTGTTTTGCCTGTTGCGTTGACTCAGGAGTGTATTAGTGGATCCAGGTTTCATCCATGGTTATGAATGGGCGCAAAAACTCGCTCGGCTTACGCGAAAATAGTGCCAAATTCTGCTGGGAAGTTGTCGCACGAATTCGTTTTTGGTCCACTGATATGCCTACAGCATTAGCTACCTCTCTCAATTTCACTTTGGGATCATTCAACATTATATCATGGATTTTTTCGACATTTTCAGGTGTAGTGACCTCTTTTGGGCGCCCAGATCGTTCAGCATCAACTGTGCTCGTACGGCCACAACGAAACTCGGCAAACCACTTATGAATCGTTCCAATCGACGTTGCATAGTCCGGGTAATAATTATCCAGCTTGGTCTTGGTCTCGGATATCGTTTTCTTGCGAAGATAGTAGTGTTTGATCAAAACTCGAAACTCAGATTTTTCCATATTAAAAGAAACTCGGAGGTTAGTCGCTTCTCAGTGCTGTAACTTGTGAATGCGTAAACATAAATGGCTGAAGTTTTGACAGGCGTCATTTGAGGATCAAGCTCGACGAAAATGGTTCACATTAGTGAATACTAATGCCATCTCTTAGAATTTTCAGGTACTTATCAGACTGCCTAGTAATTAAGAATAAGAAAAATAAATTATTATGGGCCCGATCGGGGCCAGGTATGGTTATCTCTGGGCGCAGCGCTTGGGCCCCGATCGGGCATCGCGTTTCATTTCGAGTCTGGCCCCAACTAGATAGCCTGATTTGGGCCAAATTCTGCCCGATCTGGCCCCAATCAGATCCAAATTGGAATTTCTGCACAGGATGGCATGATGTTGGCCGTGAAATGTTTGACACCCTATACGATATTTTTAAAATACACTCATGGCTGCATTAAAGACCGCCCTTGGAGGTAGTCCGTCATCAATTCAATTCTATTGAAATCCAGTTCGAACCGGATTTAAAGCGATGAGAAAGCACTCTTATGGCAAAAGTTTACTACTTTCCCAAAAAGTCATGCGTTTTCAACGGACAGTGTGTCTCGGTAAAGCCCTATCCTGCTTTGCCGCATCCCGAAAACCCGGTGCGGTAAACACGCATACTGTGTCGGAAGCCTAACTCTAAAAAGTGACATCGTTCAAAGCGAGCGTTCGAAGTTGGCCCGATAGATTCGACTTTTAGGAGAGAGGGAAGACTCAAGAAATCTTCCCTCTCCACTTACCACTACATCCCTACGGAAAGAGATAGGTCGTAGACGCCACTCACGCACAGGTTATAGATGAGATGCGTAGATGTAGTAGTGAGTGGTGGAAGGTGTTTCACGGAATTACAAGCTCTCGAGCAAAAGCTCGATTTGTCGGGTAGCGAACAACTCAACTATTTGCAATAATAACGCTTGGATTTTCTTTCGATGGTTTCTATAAAAGGAGCAGCTCAGCAACTATCGGAAGCTGTAAAAACCTCCATTTTTATTTTTTTAGAGTAAGCCCCCTTTCTTCGGCGCATGTCTCGCTGTCTTTCTTCTGTTATCCTTTTCTTTTTCTATAATCCTTCTAAAATTTTTATGTGAAATTACAAGAATTGGAGACGACAGGGACTCTTTGCGTCTAAAACAAATATTCAGAAACCATGGATGTTAAAAGGAGGTTAGATTCACCAGATTTCTTGCATATTATACTTACTTTAAAACTCTTGAATGTCCACGCTGCCAGGTGCTTACGAAATCCTGACTGACGAGACACAAATAATGAGACAACGGAGATTCTGCACTCCAAAGTTACTTGCGAGGGAAATTAATATGCAGAAAGAACTTTTGAAAAAGTGCGTTAACTCTTCTTTGCTTGTATTGCGACTTCGGGCAAAAATGGCCGCGTCCTTCCGAATGGTACCGAAGGGATCCTAATCACACCGAGTATTTACGCAATTTCACAAAGTATTTTCGAAATTAGCTCATAAGATTCGTAACCTCACATAAAATTTGTAAATTTACGAAAATTGTATCGTTATCCTAAATGCAGTATCAGAAATGTGGAAACCTCCGTTACTTTTGCGACTTAAATGTTTCGTCAATTTCCGAACATTTTCAACAGTTCAAACAGGGTAATCTTGAAATTTTATCAATTTAAAATGTATATTTTAAGCTTCTAGTAGATTGACCTATGCCCTACGCTATGATTTCTAAAAAAAAGGTAAGAGTAACAGAAACCAAAAAACATGAAGGACAACAATATCTTAATTCTTCTTTTAAAAAACATGCACTCCCAGGTAAGTTTTTCTTCCTTTATGTGATCGGAGGAAAATGTTCTAATTGTTAACTGAAATATTTACAGAAAGAAAAATGCAAATAATTTTCCTTTAACTTACAGTAAATTTATGTCAATATTCCTCTTATTTGTCGTGTACTTTTGGGAAAAATAAACCAATAAGGATGCTTTAGGAATATTTTAATTACATATTACGAGTCTATCGAATCGGTTGAATCAGTCAAATGGAATTCGTAAAGTGTGTGCGAGACTTTAACGGGAAAATAAGCACTCTGACCGGAAATACCAGGTTCCGATCTACCCACCGGTTACAATAATGTAAGTGGGAATAAAGCTCGCATTTTAACCCTTAAAGGAATTTCAACTTTTATTGTATCTTCACCTTTTCGGCACTTCATTTCCCTATTCTCTCCTCGGCATTACCTCCGTAATAATATAAAGTTGATCTCTTAATATTATCTTGTTCTGCATTGTTATCCTTTCTCTTTTTCGTCTCTTTCTTTCTATTTGCCCTTGCTGGGGAGATTACGATATCCGTGGCGATAACGTTTTATTGTGAATTCCTATAGGATTTTTTGAAAGACACAAGAATCTGAAAGTTTTGAATCGATATCTCGAACAGTTTTCGATTCATCGATTTTTACATTCTCATCATTTATGATTGAAAAAGTATTAGAATTGTCGGAAATTTGACATCACACCTTTTCAACGGATCTCCACGTTTCGAGACCCCCTGAATCCGAAAATCAGGTTTTCACGATGGCGTCTGTCTGTCCGCCCGTAAACACGATAACTCTCGAAAAAATGAACGGATCAAATCCATCTTTAGCACATTTTTTCTAGGTCCTAAAAGAAAGGACGAGTTCGTTAACCAGCCATTTTTGATAAAAATTCAAAAAGTGAGCGCATTTTGAAAATTTTTGAGACCACTTTTTTCTGAATTTGAAAGTTCTATGTACAGATATTTATAGTATTGAAAAGAACAAACAATTTATCCTTATGACTTTTTTCGATAAAAAGAAAATTCTCAGAGTTATAAAGTTTCAAAAATTTTTCTAATCAACCGAAAATCAAAATTTGAAGCCGAAAAACGCACGATATGAAAAAAAGTCAAAAGAAGAAAAACATTTCTTTTTGAAATCCCTACAAGATTATCATAACAAATTTTTGGATTTTCTTCAAAAATTGAAATTTCAAATTTTGATTGTACAAAAAATAGTGGAAAATAAAAAATTCTATTTTGTAGACAAACTATGTGGGATACAAGAAAAGATGAATTAACAAAAATGTTTATCCCAAAAAAGATCTACAATTTCGTTAAGAATCACATCTTAATATATATAATATATAATATATAAATATCGGAGCGCGAGGTGTAATTATGTTCGACCGCAAAGCGTGAGGTAACCTATTATCGAGCGCGAATAGTTTTCGAGATATCAGAAGCAAACCTGTGACTGTTCACAGAAATAATGTAACATCACACCCTTTCCCTTTTCCAACGCCCGAGGGGGGGGGGCACCCCTCCCTGGTAACACCGCATATTCCCTTAATATTTCTACCATATTTCCTGCAATATTCGCAATATACTTTGGAACGTTTAGTACCAAAAAGTATCCGCTAGTTCTAGCGGATACTTTTTGGTATCAACTTTATATTTCGGAAAAAGGACATAGAGACACTCCAGCCATATTTCCTGAAATATTGCGGATATTGCAGCTAATATGGTAGAAATATTGAGGGAATATGCGGTGTTACTATAGGGCTGACTGTCATAGAAATAATGTAAGATCACACCCCTGCCCCTTTTCCCTTTTATAGGAATCCACATTAAAACTCCTTTTTCTTATAAAAAAATCGCCTGTCGGAATGAACATAAGAAATTGTGTACATTAAATTTTTTTTTTTTAAATAATTTGAATTAAGATATTAGGATTTAGTTTTATTTACATTGCATTACAACATTTTTTTCAACTCTGCCCGCTACGCAGGCTCATTCTCATCGTGCGCTTAGGGCGCGCGACTGATGGCTCTCGCACTCCGCACTTGGTCTTTGAATTTATCCCGCATTCGAGCACAGATTTTTTAAAATCAAAGTCCAACGGATCGACAACTGTAACTTTGTGATTGTGAAGTCTCTTTCGTTAAAACTCTTATGGCTTTAACGAACACATTCTCATCACGTATCTCGTGCTTCGCACTCGATTTTGTTCAAAACGTAAACTTTTCTACATTCTACTCAACACTTTTATATCAAATATAATACATCTTTTATGTAACTCTGTTTGGATCGCTTATTCAGATATTGAAAAATAAGGCACAAATTGTATTTATTATGATTATTTTAGTATTTGTTTCTTATTTTTCTTTAAATTATATTCTAAGCTGCTCTGAAACCTGTATCGTTTCAATAAATTTATATCATTACAATTCATAATTTGAATGAAAATTGAATCATACTAATTCTTATTTCCATGTTGATATCATTTTTTTTATTTTTAATCTTGGTTTTTCCAAATAAATAAAATATACTGTGAATCTGCATTGAGCCTAATGCAAGGATTCTGTCGTTTTTCAAAAAATTTTTTTAAATTTTCAATCTTATTTCTTAAGATTGTAAGAAAATCTATTCGTCCTATCTAAAAATGATTAATCCAAAATTTATAGATCTTTTTAGGCGAACAACTTTTGTCTGTTAATTTTACTTTGTAATTTGTGTCGGTTTTTCAAAAAAATTAAATTTTTTTTATTTTGAATATTATTTTTTACGCATAAAACAAAAATTGCGAATCCTATGAAAAATAATTATTACAAATTTGTAGCTCTTTTTTGGATAAACAAGTTTTGTCTCATTTTTTCTCGTCGCTTGTGACGTTAGTCCAAAAAAAGTTTATTTTTTTATTTTTAATGTTGTTTCTTATAACTAAAAACAAAAACTACGCGTCCTATCGAGAAGTGATTCAAAACAAATTTGTAGATCTTTCCAAGGCGCGCAATTTTAGCTTATTTATTTTTTCGTATCTTGCAAAGTTTGACAAAAAAATAAAATTGTTTAATTTTTCATTATTTTTGGTTCGATCAAAATTTGAATTTTCAACTTTTCGACCAAATTAAAAAAGTTATTACGATAATCTTGTAGGGCTTTCAAAAATCCATATTTTTCTTTTCTTCACTTTTTTCAAATCATGCGTTGTTTGGCTTAAAATGTTCATTTTCGTAGTTTTTTTTTAAATTATTTTGAAAATGCTCTAACTTTGATAATTTTCTTGCTATAGAAAAAAGTCATTAGAACAAATTGTTTAAGTTTCTGAGTACTATGTATAACCGTACATCGAATTTTTAAGTCTTGAAAAAATGTGGTTTTAAACATTTTGAAAATGCGCTAACCTTTTGAGGTTTTATCCAAAATAGCTAGTTTATGAACTCGTTCTTTCTTTTTAGGCCTTTAAAAAGTGTGCTAACGCAGAAGCAAATCTGATCAATTCTTCGAAAGTTATTGTGCCTACAGAATACAGACTACAGGCAGACAGACCGACAGACAGACAAACACTTTCGTAAAAATCGTTTTTCTGACTCAGGGGGTCTCAAAACGTGGAGATTTGATGAAAACCGACAAAATGAACCTTCACATAAAACCAATACATTTTCATTAGGATGAGAATGTAAAAAAATAGTTTTTAAAGAAAATTAAAAAATATTTTTAAAATTCTACAAATGAATTTGTATGGAAATTTGAATCGTTGCGAAAGTAGTTAAAAGTTTTGAAACATTGCAGAAATAACTAAAAATTTAAAACAATTTTTAAAAAAATTTCAATTTAATAAAATTTAGATTTGGAAGATTTAAAAAGAAAGTTTAAGCTTTGTTTAAAGGATTTTAAAGGGTCTTTATAATACAACATTTTTCCTAAGATTCCTCGGTAAAGTTGAAATTATTTTTAATCTTGAAAAATTCAATTTAAAATTTATTTCTAAGTGAGAAGCTTTCAAAAAATTTGTAAATGATTAAAATTCTGAAAATATTTCAAAAAGTTTTTAAAAAGTCTAGAATTTTTAATTTTAAAAGATTCTTTTTCAGTTTTATAAAAAATTCATGTAAGTTTAAAAGATATTTCGAAAACTTAGAATCATTATGAATATTTCAAAACTTAAAAAGGTTTCGGGAAATTAATCAATCAAAATTAATCACATAAGAAAATTTGGTTAAAAATTGTTTAGGTTCTTTCTCATCGGTTCGCCTTAAAATCTAATTTATGCTCAAATATAATTATTTAAAAACTTTGAACAAATAGTTATAAAAAATTGTTATTTTGTATAACAACTAATTTTTTCTCACGATTGTTAGAAATAATTTATAATATAATAAAAGCCTAGAAAAAAAATTTTATATGTGAAAAAAAATGATAAGGCAAAAGAACCATAATTATATGTAAGATAAACATACATATTTTTACAGTTATTTTCGGTCTGGAAATAAATTTGAGTGTTTAATGAGTCACTAATAATTTCAATGATCTAAGAAATGCCAAGCGTGTTAGGAGAAAACCTTTTAATGTCAGAAGTCGCTCTTGACACCTTTGATCATCGCTTGATTATGTCAGTGATCGATCATTTGCCATACAGCACAAATTTTTTTTTGTTCAAAATTAAATTTGACATTTAATTTAAATAATTTGATTCATTTTAATGTTATTTTTTGTTAATTGATAAAATTATGTTAAATACATGTTTTTTTATTCCAGAAAAATACAATATTCTGAGTATATTATTTAGCGCTCAGAACCAAGATTCTTTAATTAAACGAATTTTTTTTATGAATCACAGAAAAATCTTCATAAGCCTTTTGTCACAGAAAAGTTGATTGGATTCAAAGATATTTCTTTAATTTAAAGAAACTGTCTCTTGTTCAAATTAAAATTTTTCAAAGTAGATTTTCTGTGATTCAGAGAAATTTCTTTTATTTAAAGAAATGATTTTTTATTGCATAAAAATTATGCCTCAATTTAAAACGATTTTCTTTATTTTAAAGTTATTTTTCGTAAATTTTTAAGAATTATGGTAAATAAACGGTTTACGTAGAATGAAGACGCTTGGATTGAAATAAAATTTTCTTTGGATTATAGAAAGTACCCTGAAACGATGAAAAATGTCTGGGAATAAAATAAATTTTTTTCGAATTTAAGAAATTTTTTGGTTGAAAGAAATTGTTTTTTGTTTCAGTGAAAATTTATCCTTTATTTTAAAATGAATATCTTCACGTGGAAGTTATTTTTAGTTCAATGATAAAAATTAGATAAGAATACGTTTTCTTCAGTTCAAGACAAGTATTTTTCTCCGTATCTAATCAGGAAGAAGATTCTTTCATGGAAAGAAAATTTCTTTGAATCGAAGGAAAGCATGAATTGTCTCTCAGTTGAATAAAAGTTTCTCAGATTCAAAAGAATCGATTTGGTTCAAATAATTTTTTTTTTTCTTATGAAGATTTTTTTTATTAAAAATGATTTTATTAATTTTAAAGTTATTTTTGTTGAATGGGATAATATAATGTGAAAGAAACGGTCTTTATGATTCCAGAAAAATAATGTTCTAATTATTCTATTTTGCACTCAGAAAAAAGATTATTTCATTGAAAGAAATTTTCTCTAAATAAAAAAAAATCTTAGCGGCTTTCAGTTAATTAAAAGTTTCTTTTATTCTAAAAAATTATTCTTTGTTACAATAAACCAAGTAAAGCAATTAATCCAATAAATCACATAAAGATACTAAGTTGCTCATAGTCAAAGGAACTTTTCTTCGATTTAAAGAAATTTCTTCGGTTTCAAGAAATTATTTTTTTTCGATGAAAATTATGATTTTCTTTACAAAAAGTTATTTTTGGTCAAATACAAAGATGGTGGTAAAAACGGTTTTTACCGTTCAAGAAACAAAAAATCCATTCTCGGTCACAAACAAATTTTTTGATTCAAACAAATTTCTTTTGAATTAAAGAAATTTCTTTGATTCAAAGAAATGGTCATTTGTTTCATTAAAAATTGTTTATAATTCAAAATTATTTTTTTTGTTCAAAAGATATTTTTGTTTAACAGAAAAAATTTTCAGATAAATTTCTGTCAATCAATGAAATGTCTTTGATTTTAAAAAATTCCTTTGAATTAAAGAAATTTTTCTTGATCCAACTAACATTTTTCTTTAATATAAATTGATTGCTTAATTTTCCAAATAATTTTTTTTTTGTAAGAAAAAGTTTCTGTGATTCAAAGAAATGTATTTTCTTTGAAGAACAAATATTTTGTTCCAATAAAATTTATTCTTCAATTTAGAACAATTTTCTTGATCTTAAACTTCTGTTTGGCCAAAACAAAAATATTTTGTTAAAATAAAATAAAAGTTTCATTGATTAAAAGAAATTTCTTCTTATTCGAAGAAAAGTTATTTGATTCAAATTACTGGTTTTTTGTTCAAATACGAATTGGCTCTCAGTAAACTACAAATTTTTTTATTCGAAAGGAATTTATTTTGGTTCGAAGAAATAGATTTCTGTTCAAAGAAAAATTGTTCTTTAATTTAAAATGTTTAAAATTAAATTTCAAATTTATATTCTTCACGACAAGACAAGTATTTTATTAAGTGCTTAATTTAGATTTTATTTTGCACACAGAATATTCTTTGATGAAATGAAAATTTCTTTGAAACAAAGAAACATAGTAATTGTCTTTCGGTCGAACAAATTTCTAATGATTCAAAGAAATTTCTTTGGTTCCAAAAAGGGCAGTTCGTTTTAATGCAAATTTTTCTTTTGCCTGAAATATTTTGCATTATTTTGAAGTTATTTTTGCCTAAATTAAAAAAAAAATTTAACACTTTATGTCTATTCTCACGTCTTCTTGATTGAAACGTTTATGAGTCATTTACTCACTTGGAGGTCTCGTGAGATCGTGAATTTAAATTCCTCATATTTATTGCAATTCATGTTTCACAAATTATGACATCATATCGTTGGTCATAGCTTTTGTGTAAAATTATAATCGATCATTATTATAAATTGATAATAAATTTTTTTATTGAAACACAAATGAGGAAGTTCCTGTCTCTTATTTTTTTTAAATCTAGGAAGCTGCAAGAATCATAAAACAATTATTAAATTTTACAGTCACTAGACAATAAACGCGCGCTGAGCGCGCAGTTATTTATTAATTTTATTTGTCTCACGAAATTTTTAAATTAAAATATCATAATTATATTAATACAAAACGTTTTTTTTATAATATCTACTACTAAAAATGAAAGACAACTGAAAAATTCACAAAAATAAAATCGCCGAAAGGTAAAATATTCCAAATAGAAAATTACTGGAATCTAAAAATCCGGAAATAAATTCCTGATGAGTTCCAAATACTATCGGATTTCAAGTTTTCTGAAAAATAAAAATCTGACACTGAAAATTAACTACACTAAAAAATTCCGGAAATTAAACAAATAAAAACATAGCTTTTCAATATGCATTATTTATTTATTAAGCATATAATAATAGAATATTTTTATCAAATAATGTTTTTAAATGGTGTTTGGATATTTTATTCTTATAGGTTAAATAAATAAATAATATGCATTGGAGAAGATTTTTTTAATTGTTTAAATTCAGGAATTATCTAGGGTCGAGAATTTCAGTGTCGGATATTTTATAATTCGGAAATTTTCTGTAGGGAACTTTATTATCCGAGAATTTTCAAATTCATAACTATTATAAACTTTCAAATCGAAAAGACAAATTTCGTAAAAAGAATGACATTTTCAACTGAGAATTATTTTTCAGTCAAGAAAAAAAAACTATTTTAACCAAATTATAGGATTTTCAACAAAAAAGATACATTTTTATACAAAACGTTTAATTTTCAACCAAAGCAGAAACTTTTTTAACAAAATACATTAATTTTCAACCAAAATTTGATTTTTAAATTTTTACCTGAGACATCAATTATTAACTACAAAGTTAAATTTGAAACTAGAAAAGATACGTTTTTGACCAAAAACATACAAGAACAACCAATAACATATATACATTTCTATATATATATAAAAAAAAGAAGAATCTTTCAGAGTAAAAAAAATTATTTTCATAAAAGATATTTCAACAATTTGTGAAAAAATAAGAATCATTTTAAATTTGGATTAAGCATATTGACGGCTAACACTTGATGCGCTTTGATTTTAAAATATATTCGCAAGCTCTGAGAGTTTCAAAAATAATGTCAACTTTGAAAAGATTTCAAACAATTGACAAGAAAATATAAATTTTTTTTTATTCCAAACAAACAAGGTAGAATTTTCTCAAGAGATTTAAAGATTTTGAAGAGACCTGAAGTTTTTGTTAAGATTCTATACAAAAATTTCATGTTAAAAAAATTAATTTTAAAATAATATTTACAAAAAAATTATTCTACAAAAGAAACTGGAAAATTTTAAAGCGAATTTTTCAGATTTAAATGAGATTTAGATTTAAATTCCTATACAATTTTTATTGATTTTTCATTTTGAAAAATTAATTTGAACAGAATATTTAAAAATATTTTGAAACAGTTTAAAAGACTTTTTAAATTGTCAAAAAAGAATTGAATGGATTGCGAGGCAATTTTTTTTATTTTTCAAAGATTAAAAAAAAAGTTTTGAAAAAATTTGAATAATTTTAAAAAGAAATGTATAAAAGTTTTGAAAACCTTCCAAAAATCATTTGAAATTTGAAAAGATTTCAAAAAATTGGAAATCAAATACAGATTTTTGAAGACTTCAAAAATATAAAGAAGATTTAAACAATTTTAAAAGATTTCAAAAAAATTCAAATACCTTTAACATTCCTAGAAAACTTTTAATTAATTTTTTACTTTAAGAAATTTATTTCAATAGAAAATTTAAAAATATTTCGAAACATTTGAAAAGATTTTTTAAATTGTCAAAAAAGAATTTGGAAGATTGCGAGGCCATTTTTGATTAATTTTGAAAAATTTTTGAAGAATTTGAATAATTTAAAAAAGATAGGTATACAAGTATTGAAAACCTTCCAAACATGATTTAAAATTTTAAAAGATTTAAAAAAATTGAAAAATACAAATAGAGTTTCGACAATTTTCAAAAAAATGCAGAAGCTTTTTAACAATTATTAAATATTTCAGAAGAGTTCAAGTTCTTTTAAGATTCCTATTCAAATTTGAATTGATGTTTCATTTTGAAAAATTAATTTAAAACAGAATATTTAAAAATATTTGGAAACATTTTAAAAGATTTTTTAAATTGTCAAAAAAGAATTTGGAAGATTGCAAGGCATTTTTTTTATTTTTGAAAATTTTTTAAAACTTGAAAAAATTTGTTTAATCTTCAAACATAGGTATTCAAATTTTGAAAATCTTCCAAAAATGATTTAAAATTTGAAAAGATTTTAAAAAATTGAAAACAGAAAACAGTTTTGAAGATTTCCAAAAAAATTCAGAAGCTTTTCAACAATTAAAAAATACTTCACAAGAATTCAACTTCCTTTAACAATCCGAGGAATATTTTTATTGATTTTGGATTTTAAAAAATTAATTAAGAAATATTTTGAAACATTTCAAAGATTTTTTAGAATGTCAAAAAAAATTGGAAGGTTGTGAGGTCATTTTTTTTAGTTTTGAAAATTTGTTTAACTCTTGAAAAAATTGATTAATCTTACAAAGATTGGTATACACGTTTTAAAAACCTTTCGAAACTTATTATTAAAATTTGAAAACATTTTAAAAAATTGGAAATCGAATTTAGATTTTTGAAGCCTTTCCAAAAAATGAAGAATATTTATAAAACCATTTTAAAAGGTTTCAAAAGAATTCAAATAACTTTATGATTCCTAGAAAAATTGTACTTATTTTTTATTTAAAAAAATTAATTTAAACAGAATATTTAAACAATTTTGAAACATTTAAAAAGAGTTTTTAAATTGCTAAAAAAGAATTTGGAAGATTGCAAAGCCATATTTTTTTAGTTTTGAATTTTTTTTTAAATGTTGTAAAAAATTTGAATAGTTTAAAATTTTTAATTATATAATAATTAATTTGAAATTTGAAAAGATTTTAAAAAATTGAGAGCAAAATATAGGGTTTTGAAGATTCCGAAAAAATGCAGAAGCTTCTTAAGAATTTTGAAAGATTTTAAGAAAATAAGTGTTTTTAAGAATCATTGTAAAAAATTAAATGATTTAAAAAAAAATAATTGTACAGAAACATTGAAAAATTTTTTTCCAATTTGAAAAGATTATTTAAATTAAAAAAAATATCTGGAAGATTTTAAGGCAATTTTTTTATACTTGAAAGATTTCAAAATGTAAAAAAAGAATCTGGAAGATTTTTAGGCAATTTTAGAAATAATTACATTCAGTTTATTCTTTTACAACTTCTAAATATCTCTCAAGTTCAATTTTCCTAAAATTATGTACACTCCTGCAACATAAAAACCTTTATTAGATATTTTCCAGGCACGTTTTCGACATATTTGAAATCTTCAAAAGTATTTTTGAATTTTCTCGAGAATCTTTTTTCGGAAAAAATTGATTTAAACAAATTTTTAATTCATATCTTCATCTAGTCTGAAAAGACGTTAAGAATTTCTATTATTCACTGATGATAATACAGATTCCTTTAAAAATTTTCGTACATAACACCTGGGAAAATAATTCGTGTATTTCTGAAAAAGGATTCTTCTTTTGATCTCTCTAGTAGCTTATGGGGAAAACGCACGACTTGCATTTGTAAATTCTGCGGTTCGATTCCCAGCGGATTGAAGAAGATATTTTTTTAGAAAAAATTCAATTTCAACAATTTTCAATTAGTAGCTCTATCTAGTGTGAAAATGCATAAGGAGTTTCTATCATTCTCTGATGATAATTCAGATTTCTTGAATACTTTCTTCCTTATAAACTCATAAAATACCATTTTTCAGGTTTAATAATTTTAAACAAATTATTCGCTGTTTCGAATTTAAATTGTTAAGATAAGAAAAGAACCATCTTATCTGCCATTATTAAGTATTTTAGCTTGAACGGACCCAATTTTTCGGTTCTTTAATTTAATTTTCTAAATATTTTTTTTGTTAATTTATATGACACTTTATGTATGGAATAAATGAACTAAGCAAGATCTGGTGCCCACTTAAAATTAAAAATTAGTATTCATTTTGAAATAATTTATAAAATTCTATATTTATAACAAAAGGTAATAATATTTTCAAGTTAAAAAATTTTTTTTTAACTTATATAAATGAAATCTCTGAAGTGATTTTATTTTCAAAAAGTTGTTGAACTACTACAGAAATGTTAAAACCATCAAAATGTGCCTTTTCATTGGATTTTTAAATTCAAGATTTTTTCCAGGCACATGTTATAGATAATTTTTAATGTAATGATTATGAAGAATGTTTTCTTTATTCTTAATAAAGCTACAAACTTTCGCATTTTAGGTCCGATCATATCGTCAAAACCTTTTTTATTTCTTTATTTTTTTGTTTGTTATTTAAGGATTGTTCCTCAATAGATAATAAATATTTTCTAGAGGTGAAAGAATTTTTGAGCGTTAAGCTGGTATTTTTATAAATTGAAAACTGAGAAAAATTATGTTCGAAACAGAAAAGTGCCGAAATATAACTATCCCAATTTGGAGAATTCTCAAATAATAAATTTTACAACCAATTTATAATATTACCGAATTTGAAAATTCCCAAAAAAGATAATTCCTAATAGCTTATAATATTACCAAACGAAAAAATTCCCCAGCAATCGAATTTTCGAAAAAAATGGATAAATTCTAAAATATCTGATACCACAAAATTCCCGCCAGTAGAAAAATTATATAATGGAAACAATTAAAAAAATGGTTTTTAATCAACCATTTTTACTCATCTAAAATGCAATAATGAAATATTTTGAAGAATAGTATAATATTAATATATTAATATTATCCTCATCTTCTTAATATTTCAAAGAATGATTTTTTGGATATTTTCAAAAATATTTGAATTTGATTTGAATTTTCAAAAATATTGTTTGAATTTAAAATAAAAATAGTTTTAAAAAATTCTCCGTAAAAAAGAACACAACTAGAACAATATCTTTATTAGCAGAGCAGCAGATAAAAAAAATACTATACAGGTTTAAAAAAACTTGCATTGATATTTATTTTTCACTTATTGTTGTTTCAAATTTAAACAATAATTTTAAAAATACATTGAATTTTAAAAGAAATTACAAATTACAAATTCTGGAATCTGAACAATTAAAGAAATCGTTTTAATAATAAGTAAAAAATAAAATAAGAAATAATTCATTAAAATAAAAAATAGTTTTATAACAAACTATTTTATTCATTCTTTTATAAGTTAAAAAATTGTTCATTTTCTCAATTCGGAAATTTGTGCGTGTCGGGATTTTAAAAATTTGGTAATATAAACTATCAGGTGCTTTATATTTCGAATATTTTGTTTTTTGTGAATTTAACAAGGTCAGGAATTTTATTTTTATTTTAGTTGTCCTTTATTCAGATTATAAACAAGTATAGCACACTATCAAGTAGTGTCTGTAAATATAAATAATAAATAAGCTACGGAGGGAAAATGGGTAAGAGCGCGAGACCGGCAATCTGTGGAACAAAGGTTCGAATCCTAGCGGAGCTAGAAAGGAATTTTTTTTTCCTCAACTAAAAGTTAAAACCTTTCTGGTCTACATTATGTAGATCTTAAACCGTAATTCCATTGACAAAAAATAATTAAACTACGTTAGTCAACAGAAAAGCTATAATTATTTAAATTAATATTACTGTGAGGTGTATTTTCCTATTTCACTACATTCACTTAATTCTTATTATAGGGCAGAAAGCCTTAACCATTACTTTCATAAAATTAATTTAAATTCAAATCTAATTTTCAATGAACTCATGAATTAAACATTTTTTGTTCTTTTTTACAGAAAGTAGGTGATTAATTAACTTTAAGTGTCATCGACACTTAATGATGTTTGATGTGAAGAAAATTGAATAGTATTGAGCACTGACCCATAAACCTACATTTTGCAATTGAAGCTCATGACCAAGACCTTCACATTCTCCACAAAGTCGCACACTGAGAAACAATTGGTATTTGTTGATAACAAAAATGCAGCAATTTGTTATTCAAGTTTAAAGATACAAAAATCGCTTTTTATATTTTTACTAGCTATTTTGCTCTGTTTATTGACTTTTCTCCAAAAAAATAAAATTATAAAATGTACCGTCGACAAACTTAAATTTTTATTAGAAATTAAATTTGTTAATTATTTCAATTGTTGTAAATAAGTTAGTTTTAAGTGGGATCTACTGAATTTTCGGCGTTTGCATGCATTCTTTATACTGATTTCATCGTTGAATAAAAGTAATAACTAATTATGATTATTAATTAAACAATTATAATTTTCCAATTGTTCTAAACAAATTTCATTATGCCAAATTTTTGTAAAAAGAACATTTTTCTCCGCTTGATCATTTCTTTTTATCTTATGAAGAATATTCTGATATAGGAGAACGTCTTTCAACAATAATTATTATTATTATAAACAATACTTATAAACTAATTTACTTGTATCGGATTCTTTTAAGTAGAAAATTTTTGTTTTCGGTGAAGTCACTTTTCTTTATCTAACAATAATATCTTTACACAGAGAACTACCAGTTAACAATGATTCTCATTCTTGAAAACAAAATCAGTTATTTTGAATTTTTCTGAGAGACAATTTTTCTTTTCTGTGAAGTGATTTCCGTGTCACGCAATTTCTTGTTATTATTGTTTTTATTATTATCGCGAAAGAAGTTAATTTATTCATAAAATTTGCAAATGTTGTTAAACAGTAAACTCTTGTGTCGAGATATATTTTAGATAAAGAGAAATTATCTCACGTAAACAAAAAATTTGTTTAAAAGAATTTGATCAAAGTGAATTTATTCATAACGATTGTTTTTAAAACAAAATTTGTTATGGTAATATTTTTGAGATGAAATGAAGTTAGTACAATAAAAAAATTGCATATTTTAAAAATGTGAAATACCTACATATTTTATAACAATATAAATATTTTTTTAATATCAATACTTTGTTTAAAGTTATTTTTGTCGAGATAAAAAGAAATATATGCGCAGGAAGAAAAATGTCTGCATTGAAAATTTTGATAAATGTGAATTTTCTTATAACAATTAAATTTATTTTACGATTTAAAATTGAAGAATTGTCAATTACTAATTTATAAAATCAAATTAATTTTAATTCTAAATCCTCAAAATTGTAAATGTTTTCATTGGACGACTTCGAAATTAAATTTTAGAAAATCCGAAATTACATTAATTTAAATTATAAGGATTCCCGGATAATGGGTCTTCAATTATGAATCCGAAAAAGTTGAAGAATTTTATTCTCCAAATTTTTCAAATGACATACCTATAAAATATAAAGCTTGAAAATTTGATAATTCACACTTCTATAATAAGGATTAATTAGAAAATTTAAATAATTAAATGAGAACACAAAATAAACTGTTTAATTATTAAAGCATTTTCTATTTTAAGTCTTCAAAATTTTAGATCTTCAAATTGTAAATCTTTTGAAATGAAGTGTTTTAAAATTTCAAAATGTACAATTTAAATGATGCAAGTTTCAAATAAAAAAATGTGAAAATTTTGCAATTTTATCATTTAAATTCATAATTTTTACAATTTAAAAGTCATAGAAATATGAAAACTTGTTTTTCGATCCTTAAAACCTTTAAAATGAAAGAATTTAAATTCTGCATTTTTAAAGCTGTAGAATTTTCAATCGAAACTCTTACAAATTTACAAACATTAAATTGCAAAACTTTCAAATTAACGAGTTTTTCAATATACATATTCAAAATATTTGAAATTATATTTTCAAAATTAAAAAATTTTCATTTTATTTTCTTATATTTTAGAACTTTAAATCATAAAATTTAAAATTTAAAGAGTTTTCAACTCGGAATATTGAAAAGTTGACTTTTGACCTTTGAAATCATCCAAATTTATGAATTGATATTTATATACCTTTTAAATTAAAAATATTTTAATTTTGAAAATTTTCAATTAACTCTAATGTAAGTTTGAAGCTTTATAATTAAAAATTAGGTAAGTTTGATCATTTATTATCAAAATTTATTTAATGTGGAAGATTTAGAATTAAAAAATTAACTTTTGATCTTTAAAATCATAAAAAAATCATTTTTATTGATATATCTTTGAAATTGAAGATTTTTTTATAATTGTATAAATTAGCAATGAAAAATAATGTCAGTCTTAAGTTTTATAATTAAAATTTTTGTAATTTTCGCAATTAACATTCGAAATTTATTCAATTTGAATGATTTGAAATTGAAAAATTGACTTTTGATCTTTGGAATCATCCAAATTAAGGCATTGTTACAGATTTACCTTTAAAATTAAATATTTTAAATAATTTTATAAATTTACAATTAAATATAATGTAAGGTTTAAGTTACATAATTTAAAATGTTGTAATTTTTGTAATTATCGATTCGAAATTTCTTGAAGTTTCAAGGTTTAGAATTAAAAGCTTGAATTTTGATTCTCGAAGTCACCAAAATTTAATCATTTTTATTTCTACATTTTTTAAATTCAAAGTTTTTAATTGTAATTTCTGAAAAGTGAACAATTCTGAATAATCTCAATATTCAAAATTAAAGAAGTAAGCGAATTTGAAAATTTGGTCCAGTTTAAAATAATTTTTTAAAAACAAAAGTTGTGCTCTAAGTTTTAAATTTGATTGATTTTCAGGACGATCTTTTTTTCTATCATCTTTTGTTTAAAGAAATAATATTTATTTTTGTATTATAAAAATATAATATAATAATATTGGTTTAAGGAATTATTTATTTTTCTTCAGTACGCCTTTGTTAAAATGCCTAATTAAATTAATTCCATGAAATTAAATCCCTTTTTTCTTGAACGAATATAATCAAGAATCTGGTTTGAGCTCTGCCTTATTTAACTTGTGCTGATTCGAAAAAAGCCGATTGAAGACTAGTGATTAAAATCGAGGCCTTAATTGAATCCGAACAGAAGGGCGTCGTGGGTGGATTGAAACCGGTTTCTATCAACTTTGTAACGAACATCCACTTTTTCTTTTTTGTAAAAATAGGAAGAAGTGAAAACGCCAAGACTTTTAAATTCAGGCGTAGATCGTGAGTCGACCTTCATCGAGAATTTAATGTGACCCAGATTGCAATAGGACCATCCTGCTTGGCAATTGCAACGATTCAGCCATTCTCTGTTGGTCAGTAATGCTAAATGAAATCTTGTCGAAGAATCGACGATTTCTAAACTAAAGGTCAATCGAAACCATTCAATATACGTTTTCAATTCCTATCTGGCATATTTTTCCAGATTTTCATTTTCTCTTCCGGCATATTTTGTTGTATTTTAATTTTCTCTTCCGGAATATTTCAGCAAAGTCTAATCTTCTGCGTGACGTATTCTTTCCGGGAATATTTGGCACAATTTTAATTTTCTCTTCGGGCACATTTGGTCGGATTTTAATTTTTTAATTTAAGTATATGTTCAGGTTCAATGTTAAAACTAATTTGCCTAATTTCTTGAAGGATATTTTTCTAGATTCTAATATTCTCTTCCGATATATTATACTGGATTTTAATTTTCTATTATGGAATTTTTCACCAAACTCCAGTCTTCTGCGCAACCTATTCTCTTCTGGTATATTTTGCCTGATTTTCATTTTCCCCTGCGGTAAATTTTTTTGGATTTTAATTTTCTCATCCGTAATATTTGACCAAAGTCTAATTATCTTCGTAAATTATTCTCGCTTGGCATATTTGGTAGAATTTTATTTTTCTCTTCTGACATAATGTGTTGTATTTTAATTCTCCGTTCCGAAATATTTGACCAAAATCTAGTTTTATTCTTAACATATTCCTTTCCGGCACATTTAGCCTAAATTTAGTTTCACCCAATGGCATATTGAGTTGGATTTGAATTTTCAACTTTAAATAAATTTTAAAGATTAGTGTTAAAACTAATTTGCATAATTTTGTTCAGCCTATTTCGCGACATTATAAAATTCTGTTTAACATATTTTGGCTGATTTTAATTTTCTATCCTGGAATATTTAACTAATCTCTAGACTTATGCGTAAAGCATTTTCATCTGTCATATTTCGCCTGATTTTCTTTTTCTCTTCTGGCATATTTTATTGTCTTTCATTTTCTCTTTTAGGATTTTTGATCAATCTATGGTAATAATCGTAAAGTATTTGCTTCTAGCATATCTTGCCTGATTTTCATTTTCTCTTCGGGCATATTTAATTGTATTTTAATATTCTTGCCTGGAATATTTGACCAAAGTCTAACTGTCTTCTTAACGTATTCTAATCCCTTACATTTGGAAAAATTGTACTTTTCTCTTCTGGCTCATTTGGCCGAATATTGATTTACCTGTTTAAGTCAAATTTAAAGTTAAATATTTTACTTTTACTACTTTCTTCCAGTATATTTTGCGCGATTTTAATATAATCCTCTGGTATGTTTTGCTGAATTTTAATTTATTTTCGAAATATTTGACCAAAATTTATTCTTTTGCGACACGTGTTTCATTCGGGCATATTAGGCCTCATTTTAATTTTCGCTTCTGGCATATTATGTTGAATGTTCATTTTCTCTCCCGGAATATTTGACCAAAGTCTAACTTTCTTTGTAACGTATTCTCTTCCGGCCTTACCTAATATTCCGTTTCGCATATTTTTCTAGATTTTAATATTCTCTTCTGGCATATTTTTCTAGATTTTAATTCTCTATTCCGACATATTTGACCAAACGCTAGTGTTCTGCATAACTTATTCTCTTGTGGCATATTTTGCCTGATTTTTTTTCTCTTCTGGCATATTCTCCTGTGTTTTCATTTTATTTCCCGAAATATTTGACCAAAGTCTAGTTTTCTTCCTAAAGTATTTTCTTCCGGCATATTTGGCAAAATTTTATTTTTCTCTTCTGGAATAATTAGTGGAACTTTAATTTTCTGTTTAAGTGCATTTTTAAGTTTAAGGTAGCTGTCATGCTTAAAGTCAGATATCTGATAAAAATAGTTTTTCTATGATTTTAAGATTAAAAATATTATTCGACTGATGTCATTTTAAATAAAAAACATTATTTTTGATGAAAAGTGTTGAAATTCACAAAAAAAAATTAATTTAAACCATGATTGCAATTGAATTCTTTCTGACCACCGCTTCTTATCAATTTTTGAAAAATGATTGCATTTTAATAAATGACAGCTTATTCTTTTCAGGAGAAACATTCTCTGCAACTCTACTGTTTCTAATTTTAAAAATAAATTTCTTTATGGCTAAAATCTTTAGAACCATTTTTTTTAAAGAAAAAAGTTTCTAACAAAATGTTAAAATTTTTTGATTATTAAGATATTTAAAAAAATGTATAAAAAAATTAGGTTTTTTACTTGAAATGATACTAGTTATATTGTTTTAATTTCTTAAAATTGTATAAAGTTTTTGTTCAGATATCTGACTAATGGGCTGTCAACTACCTTAATATCTTTCATTGCATAATTTCTTCCAGAATATTTTGCGAGATTATAAAATTCCGTTTAGCATATTTTACCGGATTTTAATATTCACCTCTAGAATATTTTACTGGATTTTAATTTCCTGTTCAGGAATGTTTGGCCAAATTCTGTACTTCTGCGCAACTCATTCTCTTCTGGCACATTTTGCCTGAATTTCATTTTCTCTTCTAGCATATTTTCTCTGATTTTCATTTTCTCTTCTGGCATAATTTTTTATATTTTAATTTTCTTTTTTAGAGTGTTTAACCAAATACTATTATTCTGCGTAAACTATTCTCTTATGGCATATTTTGCCATTTTGCATATTTTAGTTTTCAATTCTGGCATATTTAGCCAAACTCTAGTGTTCTGGTAAGGTAATTTCTTCTGGATATTCTACCTGATTTTCATTTTCCATTCCGGCATAATTTGTTGTATATTAATTTTCTCTTCCGTAATATTTCACCAAAATATAATTTTCTTCGTAGAGTATTCTCTTCTGGCATGATTTGCCAAAATTTTAGTTTTCTGCTCTGGTATATTTTATCGCATTTTAGTTTTGTGTTTTAAATACATTTTGAAGTTTAATATTAAAACTACTTTGCGTAATTACTTCCAGCATATTTCGCGAGATAATAAAATTCTGTTCCGCATATTTTGCTAGATTCTTATATTTTTCTGGCACATTTTGCTAGATTTTAATTTTCTGTTCCGGCATATTTGACCAAACCCTAGTGTTCTGCGTAACATATTCTCTTCTAGCATATTTTTTCTGATTTTTATTTTCTCTTCTGGCATATTCTCTTCTGTATTCATTTTAATTTTCTCTCCCGGCATATTGAGCAGAATTTTGAATTTTCTATTCCGTAATGTTAGACCAAATTCTAGTATTCTGCAAAGCTTATTTTCTTCTAGATATATTGCCTGATTTTCATTTTCTTTTTCGGCATATTTTTTTGTATTTTTATTTTCTCTTTCGAAATATTCTCTTCTGGCAAAATTTGCCGATTATTAGAATTCTGTTCCAGTAAATTTTAAATTTTAATATTCTACTTTGCGTAATTTATTCTAGCATATTTTACAAGATTATACATTTCTGTTTTGCAAATTTTCCAAGAGTCTAATATGCTTTTCCGGCATACTTTGCTAGATTTTAATTTTCTCTTTTGGAATAAATTGACCAAAGTCTAATTTTCTGCGTCATTTACATTCTTCCGGCATATTTAATCAAATTTTCGTTTTGTCTTTTGGTATAATGGGCTGGATATAAATGGTTTATTTCAGTAAATTTTAAATATTATTTTTTTTTAATCTCTTCTGGCATAATTTAAGTGATTATAAATTCCAGCTTCTTAAAATTTAAGGTTTAATTTTTGCGCTTTGCAGCAATTTCTTTCGCATATTTTTCGGAATTATAATTTTCACTGCCAAATATTTTGACGGAATCTAATTTCCTCTTTCTCCATATTATGTCAGATTTAGTATTTATATTTCTACAGATTTCGCCAAATCTTAATTTTATCTTTTGCATGTTTTTCATGATTTTGTATTATCTCTTTCCACTTTTTTGCCAAATTTTAATTTTGCCCTATAGAAGCTCGAATCTTCTAATTAGATTGGTTTAAACAATTAAAATTTTTAATTTAAACTTGAGCAAAGACAAATTGAAAAAAAATTAAATTTTCAACCAAGTGGCTCAACCTGGATCCAAAAGTAATTAATTTATTATTGTTTATTATATGATTAATAAGTTTTTGAGTAAAAAAGATGTATTTTTGAAGAGTTATTTGAATTCTCATCTAAAAAGGTGAAATTTTCAACAACAAAAAAAGGTTTTAATTTCATTTAAGAATTCCCAAGAAAAACACATGAATTTTCAACTAAGCAGAATAATTTTAATCCAAAAAAGGTAACTTTTTTACCAGAGGATATACATTTTATGTACTGAAAAGGTGAGGTTTTTACAAAATCGTTGGATTTTTTAACAACAATGACATTTCAGGTGAGATAGGAAAACAGTTTTGAACAAACTTTTAAATTTTTAAGCCAGAATGTTTATTTTCTACAAAACATTTGAAAAAATGATTGAATTTTTAATTAAAAATATTAAGTTTCTTGGCAAAATGTAAACAATTCTTATGTCTCAGACAATACATAACTCAAAAAATAATCTTCAGAAGAAAGCAACTCCAAAAAAATACCAAGCAAATAAATTACCAACAAGTTGCCGCAAAACCTAATTTTATAACATATAAACTTGTAAAATTTTTAACCTAGAATCTTTTATAAATGCTATAATGCCAATTTAAATCGAAATTGACATCTGTATTTTCTACAAAACAGATGAACTTTTGCCCTGCAAATCTGAGTTTTTAAGAAAAACCTTAAGTTTAAACAATATAGTTTAATTTTCTACCAAAACAGTCAAGTTTTGAACCAAGAGGGATTTTATAGCTGAGAGATGAAAACAGTTTCAATGAAATTGCTTACTGTTGAACCAAGCATAAAATTGATCAAAATAGAAAATCAATTTATCGAATAGTTAAATTTTCGTCAAAAAAAATCACATTTTCAGCAAAATCGTTAAATTTTCAATAAAAAAGATTACATAAGTTTCTTGAAAATATGGGGAGAATTCTTATTTGTCAGACATTACATAACTGTAAACGTCTTACGGAAATTCAATAATAATTAATTGAAAAATATACAAAACAGGAGTTCATTTTTGTTTGTTTGAAAGACAGAAATCTACAGGTAAGATTCAAATACAATACAAATGTATTCATTTCTAAATGAATATCCCAATGTTCAAATATCTAGAAAACAAATTTTATTGCTCAATTCATTGATCGTATTTTGTTGAACAGTTTAATTATTATTAATAACAGAAAATACTCAGCTAGACATTTGTTTGTTGATCCAACGTTAGCTCTGCCAAGGTTTTATATTTTACCTCTTTACCTCTTGAGATGAGAACTTAACTCTTATCTTTAAAATTCTTCTTTTTGTTGTTGTAAAAAATTACATTTTTTCTAGCTAAAATTGTTAATATTCCATGTTTGGATTAAAATTGACCTTGTTGGTTATTAATTTATTTAAAAATGTAACAACTTTGTTAATGGTAAAGCCCCTTTGTTAGAAGTACATTTTTGCTTTAAAAATTCAACCTGTTTTTGAAATATTATTTGCGTTGAAATATTAATGAGGGGAGCCCTGCTCGGTGCATCCTGCCTTCAATCACTCTTTCTGTAGACAGTTAGTGGAGCGATATGAAAAGTATTTTATATAAACGAATTATTAAACAAAGACTCTACTTTAATCATATAGACAATAAAACCTCAAAAGGTTATGGGCCCAGCACGCTTCCACGTCTCGAATTTGTCACAATTCCTATAGTGATTGTCTGTTCTTTTTGCAAGTAATAATTGAAGGATTAGAAGGAGAACGGCGTGAGGAAAATCCCAAAAGTTTCGAAAGGACGCTGGCTCACGAACAGCGGAAGAAACCAATTGAAAGAAGGGTTCAAAGAAATGGTAAAGCCTATTTTAAATGCTATAGCTTATTTGGGACAAAAAATGCATAAGCGGATAAACGCTACATAAACCGTAGAAACGTATCTACTCACATAACATGAAAGGGCTATAATGTAAGACGAAAATTTGCAGGCTGGGACTCGGAAAATATAACAGGACTTATTCTGCGCTGAGCAAATCGACTCTTGAATCGATTTTCACTATCGATCTCAATCGACTCTTGAATCAAACTTTACTGATGAAAAACAAACGACAGTCAAATAACATTTCCATCTTAGATACAGAAAAATTTGCTTTACGGGCGATCGGGTACTCTTAACATGGTCGCGATAACTGGGTAATGGATCTGCATCACTAGGATCATCACAGAAATACCACCTTGATCAAAAAGTTCCCGGAATCATTACCTTGTGGCGCCTCCTGCTGTCCGATTCACATTTTTTTCGTTTCTATAGGTTATCACACCTTTTAACAATATTTTCTGCGAATTTCAGCTTTCTAGCTCGACATTTGTAAATGTAACGCAATTTTGAGTGCATCTGTTTTTTTACGAATTTCGGTTTTTGCAATGGATTTAATGACAATGCACTGTCACACAATGCCATCATTATTCGTGAGTTTCTCACCAAAAACTTAACTAATACAATTCCGCAGTTATCAAATTCGCCAGATTTAACTCCCTGTGACTTTTTTTGCTCGATCGACTGAAAAAAACACTACGCGGAACGCGATTTAGCAGCCGATCGGAGATAATAGAAAAATCGAGAACGGCACTGATGGGCATACCGAAAATTGAGTATCAAAAATGTTTTAAGAGCTGGATCAAGCGCTGGCATAAGTGCGTGGCAGTCGATGGGAATTATTTCGAAGGGGACCACATCAATATTCAAGAATAAACTTATATTTTTAATTTGAAAAAAAGATTCCGGGAACTTTTTGATCAAGGTAGTATATGATAGTAACATGCATGAAAGTGTCATCCGTTTTGAACTTTCATGCCTGATGTGCGGCATTAAGGTTCAGAGGCACGGTCTTGCATTTTCTAAACTTAATTAACAAAGAGTTACGGAAATTAAATGCAAGTTGATGTTACAGATCATGAGAGTACTACCTTGATCAAAAGGTTCCCGGAATTTAGTTTTAAAATTAAAAATATAAGTTCATTCTTGAATATTGATGTGGTCCCCTTCAAAGTAATTCCCATCGACTGCCACGCACTTATGCCAGCTCTTGATCCAGCTCTCAAAACATTTTTGATACTCAATTTTCGGTATGCCCATCAGTGCCGTTTTCGATTTTTGTATTATCTCCGATCGGCTGCTAAAACGCGTTCCGCGTAGTGATTTTTTCAGTCGATCGAACAAAAAAAAGTCACAGGGAGCTAAATCTGACGAGTTTGATGGCTGCGGAATTGTATTAGTTGAGAAACAGATGCACTCAAAATTGCGTTACATTTAGAAGTGTCAAGCTAGAAAGCTGAAATTCACAGGAAATATTGTTAAAAGGTGTGACAACCTGCAGAAACGAAAAAATGTGAATCGGAAAACATGGGGCGCCACACGGTGATGAATCCGGGAACTTTTTGATCAAGGTGGTATGTCGATAAACGGGGATGACAAGTTTTGAAAAATTCCAAGGAAAACCGATGAGACGGCGACGGTCCACAAAAAGGAAATAGTCAAGTGACTTTACTACTGATAATACCAAAAATAACATCAGGATGTAACTTTGACGAGCAATTTAATGAAACTGCAAAATACGCGGCATTACTAGAAATTAATAATAAAACTATTCAAATGTAGCTTGAGACCCAAGCTCCAAATTATTTACATTTTCTTTTTGAAACAAATCTACATTATTTCCATTTTTAAATTGAAAAAAACCGATCTGTTTGGAGTGATACTCAAGTGATGGGCTTAATGTCTCTCTTTAAATATTTTTTTCATTTAGAATTATGGGAAGAATAATTTGCACAAGCAAACCATTTCATGCAATATCAAGAAATCTCAATGAATTTTTTGGCATGCGCTATTTCATGTTTTTTTATATAGCATAAAATGGTTTGTTTACGCAAATTATTCTTCCTGTAAATCTAAATAAAAACATATATTATAATTTGCATGGTATGGTTGGAGGAGCGGGGTGAAGGGGTTGCCGGATTAGAGCTGTAGTTTGTTCTATCTCCGACAGATGGCGCCACTTCGTTACTTTACTAAGTTCATATTCTTTAACATGGGACTGTACGCAGTGTGCATAACCGCACGAATCCTCGTAATATTTGTGGGCCAAAATAGAGTAGATCCGTGTGACAATAATAGGAATATAATCCGCCAAGAATTAAAAATGGACGAGGTTCCCAGTTTAGATTTGATCATTTCTATGAATTTTTTAAGTCGGAGTTTCGTTCAAACGAATTGTTTACATAATAAATAAACAATGGAGGCTCCAGTTGAGATAAATCACAAAATTAGAGAAAAACATTTGCATGGTTTATAGATAGTTTAATAAATTAAATTGATCAGATATACTATTCTAAATCCCTAACAATGCAAGTTACTAAGCTGACCGTTAAATTTTTGAAAGGATTTAAACGATGCAAGACAAACCTTATGAGCGTGAGCCACTTTCTAGACCATAAAGGACTGAAGTCTTCTATAGTCGAAGCTGAAGAAAATCGCGCGAACGTAACTAACGCTAAAATGACAGTATCTGCTTTCTCAGTTCCACGTTCAAAAATTTGGGCTTGCGATCGGTGCTACGAATGTGACTACGGTCACCTTCAAACTAATTGTCTGAGAAAGAGGCATAGGATCAACAAATGTTATGGGTTGTAACAAGTTTGGCACTTATAAAGCTGCCGACTGCAGGCAAGGTTTGAAAGAGATGGGTCGAGGACGCGGGGGAAAATAACAAGGTGACAATAGAAGGAACGATCAACGACTGCATGCTAATAACAAAGAACCTTTCAAATCTCAAAACCAAAGTATACAGAGCATGACGGTCATTTAATAAATAGAACAGAGGAACAACCAACGGAAATCTAAATTCTTACAAATATGGTCAACCACAGCAAAACTTTAACAATCAGCAAAATGAACCTTGAACTGGCAGAGTATCTTACCCAGCGGCTAATCTGGGAACTTAGGTCAACGACCAGCAAAACACGGGCGAAGGTAAGGAAAATGCTTTGCTATTACTTACCAGGGGAAACAAAATGATATTAAAAAATTATAATAACGGTTTATAAAGCGATATGTCTGCTATATTTTTAGCGGACTCGTAGAAAAATGAACATTTGACTATTTTGAAAGATTTTCTGAAGAATTTTAGCGATGTGGAAATTTATATAATAAAATTTTCGAATAAAGACGAAAGCGCAAACTTATTTAAAGAAGGTCAGAGGGACTTACACTTTCTAACTAATTATAAAATTAAAAGAATTTTTGTACTGATCAATGTCATATATTACAAATCACTTGCAGAAAATTTATTATCTCTGCCACATTGATGTCGCGTATATACGACGGTCTTTATTGTTTGATAGAATCTGAAATCGACAGAAGACAGTACTTAGACGATGCTCGACAATCTCACGATCTTTCACCAATAGTAATTCTAGCTGAAACTGTTGAGGACAGATCAGAAAAAAAATAATGAACCGGAATCGGTAAGACTCTCGAACCGGAGGCGGAAGTTAAAAGTAGATGTAAGAAAAAAACAGAAAAACTATCCGAATATCAACGAGTATCATTTGGACAATTGCAAGGTTTAAAATTTGATAAATCGATCTTATTTTGCGAACATTGTGCTATGTTAATAATACAACGATTTTCTTTTAAAAACGAACGAGAACAAGCAAAAAGACCATTTTACTCTGATTTTATGAAAAAGATTTATAGATTAACATACCTTTCAGGCTATCAGTAGATTGTAGCTTTCATAGATGATTATTCACGAATGGCAATTCTTAGTCAGTTTCAGAAATATTGTAGGTGTCCAGATATACCATAGCACAATATTACCGCGGAACGGTTTAATTAAATCATAAAGAAAAGGATCCCAGCTCTTATGCTGGAGTCGAGGTCACCGCCAAATATATGGAATCACGCAGTCAGTGCAGCAATCCATGTTTATAACAGAACTCCCATTAAAGCTATTAATTACGAAACACCTATCACTGAAATAATTTTACGAATCAAGAGAATTAAAATTTCATGAAAATTGGCATATGTAGACAAATTTCAGAAAAACACAAAAGAAGATACATCCCTAACGAACGAAAAGTTAAGTTTGGAACAAAGGTAAAATCGACGGGGAAGAGATTTGACGAGACCGAAGGGAGGTGTGCCAATAACAGAAGGAAAGGTGTCAGGACCTGAGAAAGAGACGAAACAAGGGAAAGGAAGACGAAGAAAATGCCCTCTAGACAAGGAAAAACAGACAACGAAACTTTGATTACATAGCATTAACAATGACGGTAGAGAATTCAATTGAGTTTCTATCATTTCAGGGAGAAGTTGAAGCAACGGAAAAAGATACTATGGACGGATTTTTGCACTTTTTGTTTGTAAAATGAAACGAAAATCCTGTTACGATTAAAAACGCAACAACGTCTAAAGATAATAAAGACTGGAACACAGCCATCGAAGATGAGCTCAATTCGATGAACAAGAATCAAAAATAGGAAATGGTAGTTTACCCACAGAACGAAAGGCTTGTAAACCGGCTGAACATAATAGATTCCAAAGTGAAACTTAAACCGAAAACTGAGTCAAATGGTAATAAAGAATTCAAGACATAGCTAATAATAGGGGGTTCTCAAAGTCAGAAGCATTTACGATTTAAAGGAAGACTGAATTATTAAATGTGAAGTTTGACGAAGAAATATATACGGAAATTTCTAAATGTGTCATGAAAACGATGCATATAACTCACGACAATGCCAAGTACTGGAACATCATATCCAGTTTAACGTAGAAGGCTGATGGTCAACTCGAAGACATTTTTGTGGTACCACTGGTAAACAAGAAGTACACATATCTCAAGACAAAAACGATCAAGAGGTTTACAGGATCGGACAGTTCGAAAGTCCGCAAGCTGGCAAATACCACCATAAATGCCAGTGAAACTTTTATTTTAGAAGTTTCGAAGAAACGGCTAACTGCGTAAGTACAGTGATAGCAGCTTCCAGCGAGATAGCAGTCGACACGATATTGAATCTCGCTGATACTGTGAACGAGATTAGTCTCAGCAATTTCGAAGGGCTTGGAACAGGTATAGAAGCAGACACTCCGCTACACATAATCGATTTCGCGCAGAATCTACTTGGCTAAATGGCATTGTCAAAAATTGATCTTGTTCACGCTTTTAATCAAAGACCATTCGTGCCAGAAGACATCAAGAAAGCTGTGATTGTAATTAACCCGGGGAAGTGTGTATTCAGCGTAAGCGAAATAACTTTTTTTGGCTACGATTAAAGGCTTGCGCTGTTATCTCGGTATATTTAATTTTTATCGTGGATTTGTAATTCACGGGATAAATGTCCTTCAACCTATGATCGAGCGTTCAGTCGGTAAAAAAAGGATAAGGATTCCATGAATTCAAACAGTGCTCTTGCGAACGCAACTTTGCTCGCGCATATCGTTTCAGTTGGGTCTATTAGCATAATTTTGGATGCTTTGGATTTCGAAATAGGCGATGTGCACATGAAATCTTTGACGACAACCCAACGCAAATATAGCGCTTATGATCGCAAACTTTGCACTATCTACAGAACTGTTAAATGAATCGTTAAATGATAGAGAGGAGAAATTTTACAATTTTCACCGAATATAAACCAATAACTTTTTTTTTTCTCAAAACTTTAATAAACGTTCTCCGCACCAATTCCAACATTTATACTACATTTCTCAATTCTCTACAGATATTAGACACATTAAAGGTTCTAAAAATTGTATAGCACTAAGTTGCGAAGAGTGTACTTTCCAGACCAGAACGTGCACTTATACTGCGATATGACGAGCGATATCGCAGGGTATTTTATCTCTGTATACTTATGTCACGTTGTATTTGATTAATTGCGCAGTCTGTGAGAAATTAGCTTATCGATTCGAACACACTCACATAGATATTACTACCATAAGTTATTGCCAAGGTTTTAGATATTGTTTAACTTGAATCGATCGCTTCCTTTGCTGGCCCAAAGTAATTCTGATTGTTGATATAGAAGCTACTACTGTTGAGACTGTTTTGCTTTTAACGTGCATTACTTATTTTGACGTTCCTTCGCGAATCACGACCGATCAAGGAAGGCAATTCGAATCAGCAACTATTTGCGAAATGATGTAAGATGTTAAAAACAAAACGCCTTCCCACGAAAAGCTATCACCTCAATCAAATGGTTTAGAAGGAAATTCACATAGGCAACTTCAAGCGGTGAATAAATGTCATAATGGCAGCAAATGGATTTTAATTTTGCCAATCGTTTTACTTGAAATCCTAATTGTGATCAAAAAAGATCTCAGGACGATGGCCACCAAATTGGTTGACACTGCCAGCTTACGTTTGTCTGCGGAATTTTTTCTTGCTAGTGACCAAAAACCGACGCTTAAAGTCATTGAGCGCAATGATAAATTTTGTTATCAAAATAAACGATGAAAATTTCGAGTTTCTATTGATCGACTTAAGCCCACATTTATTTTGTCAGACGACTTAGAAAACCTCGCAGAAAATAAACAATTGCATGATGATGATGAGCATCACAACAGTTTTAAGAGAAATTGATTTCACAATAAAAACTATCTATTTGATGAATTATTTCCGACCTATTCGAGTTCGTGTTTTAATATTGCCCCATCTATTTAAAATGGCCTGCTTAACAAAATTCAAGGGGTGTGCTCGTAAACATTGCAACAAAATCCAAAGAAATTATTACATAATGATCGGGAACCGTTTTTTGAAATTACCGGATATTTTTAATATTATATTTTGAAATTGTGATAGAGTCTTTGAGAATGAAATTAAAGTTTTGAGAAAATGATTAGTAGGTGTATTAATAGTCGAAATAACTATTCTCCAAGGATATATGTGAATTTTTCTCAAACCATAACATCTGGCAAAAACTGTTTTTTTAGTATTAATATCAGTCCATCCGATATATCTTTTCCTAAAAGTACTTTCTTTATAAAATTTTCAAACATCTTGAAATTTTCTCTCCTTAGTTATTTGAACAGATTTTTATTTCATAAATCAAAATTATCATGATTGGAAAGTAAGTCCTCCATATCTATAACATTATCTGTTTCTTCATACAAACAGTAATATTGCCTGTATCAGCATCCACGCAAATTGTATCAGGGTTGTTTTTTAAGAAAACTTTTCGTTATTTGAAAACCTTTCGAAATCTTACAATCAATATTACTGATGTGCAGACAATTTTTATCAACAAAGTTCTTTGACAAGTGCAACACCTTGTTTCGGAAATCTTGCTCATCTCATATCGGAATTTTTTGTATACTTGATTCGACATCTATGACTATTTCCATAATTTGTTCTGAACTAAATCAGGGATTTTAATCTCTGCCAATTTACGAACCAAGGATCCTTATATCCTATCGTGTGAAAATTTTATCATGGCACTAGCTGGGACTAAACTAGAAAAAAATTAGCTTGACATCTTTTGGTTGCCGTCTTAATCGTTGGAGTTAGTAACGATCGTTTCAAAATGAGGAACAACTTCATCCCCGTTGAACTTATTTTTTTCACAAACAGCGCCTGTGACATTATAAATTAGCAAGTATAATTAGAAGTATAGAAATAACAAAGAATCCAAAGATAGTTTTGACTTTATAATAAGAATAAATTAATTATAAATCATTTTAGTTTAAAGGAACACAATTTCAAAAATATCCAATGTGATGTTTATATTGTCAGGATTTCAAACAGTTAGAAGTTAGGAAAATCAATAATTTACGTATAACAGAATTCTTGAAATTTTTCTGATTATTTATTTTTTAGAACATGCAGCGACTGTTGAAGGCTATTCATAACATTTAAATAAATATATGTATATTCTTCGCGATCTCAAAAAGTTCTAAAAAACTGCTGGTTTCATTTCTCTGCGTCATCGAAGTACGCACTGATTCTGTGTATCTGAAATCCATAATTATAAATATTAGGTTAATTGCCTTTTTATCTTGTGGCAGCGGTGACGTAGCGCATTTACAAATTACGAAAGATTGCCTTATCATTATTTAGATAAGTTAAAAATGATGGGTAATCGTATCTCTTTATTCAACTCTTTTGTTCATTACTTGTTAATTTTTTACAGAAACTTATTTGGATTAATATTTGTTTTCACTATGCAACTAACAGTTTTCTTGTTTGTGAATTTTCCACAAAAATGCAAAAATGCAATAGTTAATATTTTAGACAAAAAAGAATTTTGAATTTCCATTCAAACATATTTTAATTTAACTAAAAAAGACGAATTATATAAAGAAGTTGAATCTTTAACCATAAAAGATTAATTCAGAACGAAATAGTTTAATTTACAGCAAAATAAATTAGATTTGTACAAAAAAATTTTTTCAACACAATACATACATTGTTAACCAAGAATTAAATAGTTAAATTTTTAGTTAGAAAGAATAATTTTGTACAAACAGAAAAGATTTTTTAACAAAATCGTTCAAATTTTAACCAAATAGTTGAAATTTATCTAAAGATGATACATTTTAAGCCTAAAATGCACAATGTTAAATTTCAAAACAAATTTCAGACATTAAAGTGGCGATAAGATATGAGACGTTGATAAAAATGCGAATTTGAACGGAAGCCATTAAGGTTTGGGGGCTTGACAAACATGAACAATCTCTTGTAGGTGTTTCTCCCACCACTGCTCACCAAACACATCGGGTTGATACCACTCCTTGCTGTTCCTTCGCGGGTGAGATGGTGGGATATCCGTATAAAAACCGTAACCAAAACCAAAAAATGTATTAGATTTGAGTAAAAATGAAACTTGCAATTATCACCTTTTTCACTTTTCTGTGTGTAGCCCATTTCACTGGAGATGGAGCCGAAATCGAGCCTTGCAATAATATAAACTGCACTGTAAATCCAGGCAATGTATGCAGAGGCACGAATGAATGTTGCTATTGTTATGTATGCAGGCTGGTCAAGGTAAATGGAAAAGGTAAAATAAAAAAACATACTTTGACATTTACGTACACAAAATATTCAACTTTTTGGTAGAAAGCTGTTTTTTTTGGTTGAAGAATAATTATATTTGTTCAGAATTTCACTTTTTTCTTGAAAGATCTTTTTTTTCATTGAAAATTAATAATTTTAATAAATAATGTAACTTCTTTGTTCAAAAGCTGTCTTTTTTCGTAGAAAATCCATTTTTTTTGAAAATTTAACGTACTACTTTGCGGAAATATTTTTTGTAGTAAAAATTTTTTTTTCAATTCAGCTATACAATTTTAGTTTAATATTAGTGTTTTTTGGCATAAAAAATTATCTTCCTGGTTTTACATTCAACTATTTGGCTGAAAACTAAATTTGTCGTTTAAAATTCGTCATTTTTTGTTGATAATTAATCCTCTGAACTCAAAATTCAACAATTCTATTTTTATTTGAATTGTTATTTTGTCTGATAATTAAACTTTTAAATTTTTGGTTTAAAATGTATCTTCTTTAGATAAATTTCAACTATTTGGTCAAAATTTAAACGGTTTTCTTAAAAAATCTTTTTTGTTTGTTCAAATTATTTTTTCTAACTGAAAATTTAAATATTTAATTCTTGGTTAACAATGTATGTATTGTGTCGAAAAATTTTTTTTTGCATTTTTGCATTTTTGTGAAAAATTCACAAGGAAGAAAACTGTTAGTTGCATAGTAAATGCGCTACGTCACCGCTACCACAAGATAAAAAGGCAATCAATATTTTATGTTAACTGTGAAATAATCGCAATTTTAAAATAGTTTATGATTTTTGATAAACAATTTTGTTTAAATCGACTGTCTTAAAATTAGAAAAAATAATATTCGATGTTTATTTATACTGTTATGTAGACGGCTTATAAAACATAGTAAGAATATTAAAAAACATTAGCCAATATTTTGTTATTTTAAATAGGCTTAGAAAGTATAAAAATATTGTTTGAAAATAACCTTATATTTATATTTATTGATTTCAGATACACAGAATCAGTGCGTGCCTCGATGACGCAGAGAAAAGAAACCAGCAGTTTTTTAGAACTTTTTCAGATTGCTAAGAATATACATATATTTATTTAAATGTTATGAATAGCCTTCAATAGTCGCTGCATGTTCTAAAAAATAAATAATCAGAAAAATTTCAATAATTCTGTTATACATAAATTATTTATTCTCCTAACTTCTAACTGTTTGAAATCCAGACAATATGAACATCACATTGGATATTTTTAAAATTGTGTTCCTTTAAACTAAATCATTTATAATTAATTTATTTTTATTATAAAGTCAAAACTATCTTTGGATTCTTTGTTATTTCTATACTTCTAATTATACTTGCTAATTGATAATTTCACAGGCGCTGTTTGTGAAAAAAATAAGTTCAACGGGGATGAAGTTGTTCCTCATTTTGAAATGATCCTTACTAACTCCAACGATTAAGACGGCAACCAAAAGATGCCAAGCTAATTTTTTTCTAGTTTAGTCCCAGCTAGTGCCATGATAAAATGTTCACACGATAGGATATAAGGATCCTTGGTTCGTAAATTGACAGACAAAAATTGACAGACAAAAAATTCCGATATGAGATTAGCAAGATTTCCGAAACAAGGTGTTGCACTTATCAAAGAACTTTGTTGACAAAAAATTGGCTGCACATCAGTGATATTAATTGTAAGATTTCGAAAGGTTTTCAGATAACGAAAAGTTTTCCTAAAAAACAACCCTAATACAATTTGCGTGGATGCTGATACAGGCAATATTACTGTTTGTATGAAGAAACAGATTATGTTAAGGATATGGAGGACTTACTTTCCAATCATAATAATTTTGATTTATGAAATAAAAATCTGTTCAAATAACTAAAAAGAGAAAATTTCAAGATGTTTGCAAATTTTATAAAGTACTTTTAGGAAAATATATATCAGATGGACTGATATTAATACTAAAGAAAGAGTTTTTGCCAGATTTTATGATTTGAGAAAGATTCACATAGATGGCTATCCTTTGAGAATAGTTATTTCAATTATTAATAGGTCTGCTAATTATTTTGTCGAAACTTTAATTTAATTCTCAAAGACTCTATCACAATTTCAAAATACAATATTAAAAATATCTGGGAATTTCCAAAAACTATTATTAAAAATACGGTTCCTGATCATTATGTAATAATTTCTTTGGATTTTGTTGCAATGTGTACGAGCATACCCCTTGAATTATATTAAGCAGGGAATTTTAAATAGATGGGGTAATATTAAAACACGAACCCGATTATGTCAAAAATAATTCATGAAATGGATAGTTTTTATTGTGAAATCAATTTATATAAAAATTTAGTTTTCATTTCACAAAAAATTTGAATATTGTTATAAATATCCTTTTTCTAAATCACTACCCGCAAAAGTTAATTGAGAAACATATTGCAATTAGAATTTAAAAAATTAAAAGCAGACAAATTATTATTTTGCCTGCGGTTAATCAAAAAGTATTGAAGAAATATAGTTCTTTTAATAATTTTGTTCTTCAATTTTCAACTCAAATTTCGGAAACTATTGAATTCATGTTGAAAATGTTTAGGATTCATACTATTTTCCTTATATCATTTTAAATTGTTTCAATAATAACTTTTTGTAAGGACGCTGTTCTAAGAGTGATCTTGCCAAAAATACAAAGGGATTTATTGATCTTGATTATGATTTTGATTAGAATAATGTTAAAGTTTTACATAGTGAAAGTAATAAAAAAAGAGTCAATTTTAAAAGATCATTGTGTTGAACCAACATATTTTTGAATAATTGAACAAATAAGTTTTTTGTAGACTGAACAATCTTATTTTGTTAATTTAACCAAATAAGTTGGTTCAAACTACCAAAAAATATGTTCCGCCTACAAAACTTTTTTGTTGGTGCAACAAAACGCCCCAACCAAATAATTTGGCTGGCTCAACAAAACGATTTTGTTGCTACTATCGCAAACAAACAAAATTTTGGAATAACCCAACTTTTGTTCGGTCAACCAAACATTTTTCTTCGTGCTGGTATGGAAAAAGGGAGCTGTGGAATGCAGCTCAAAACAAAGATACGGTCCATTCATTCTATACAACATCCAGGAGGATCCACGTAAATATTTTAGTAATACCGTTCAATAGCGCATTGCCCCTTTATAAGGCTCGATCCTCTTTGTCACCCTTGTTGAACAACATGCATTGAGAAAAAGGTTTGGTTGACCGAAAAAATGTTTGGTTGTCCCAATTAAATTTTCTGGTTGCTATAGAAGCCATAATATAATTTTGTTGAGCCAACCAAATTTTTTTGTTGAAGCGTTTGGTGGAACTAACCAAAAAGTTTGGCTGGCACACCAACAAATTTATTTAGATTGAAAAATCTTTTTTGGTTAAATTCAAGTATATTTTTAGGATTTAAGAGATTTTATACAACGAATAATAAAGTGTACACATAATTTACCTTAAAATACATCCATTGGAGATCACCATATCCACCATTTTGAAAAAGTGGTCAGCTGATCGTCATGAGTCGAAAGAGAGCGCATGTGCGGCTGCGTGTTTGGCACGCTCAACAAAATTCTTTGGTACACTCAACAAAAAGTGCTTAACAAACTTTTTTGTATGAGCCAAATAAATTATTTTGTAATTTCAATTACTTTTTTAGTAGTGGCAATACAATTTTGGTAAGAAGAACAAAACTGATGTAAAGAATTATTTTGTTGCTGAGAAATTACTCTTTTTTCTTAGTGTAGTTACCATTTGCAGGCCTAATCTTCAAAAATAAAAATCGATATCTTTCTGATCGAACATTTAACTCATTTTCGGAAACATCTTTTTTATTGAAAATTAATTTTCAAACTACTGACTTCAATATTCCATTTTTGGTGAAAATTTATCTCTCTTAGATGAAAAATTAAATTTTTCGTTAAAGTTTAATGCATTTTGTTGAGAGTCCTTTTTTGTAGAAAATTAATAGCCTTACAAGATAAATGGTCCTTATCTCAAAAATATAGCTTTTATTTTGAAACTTCGTTTTCGCTCTTGTTCGAAATTATTTTTTTTTAATAATTATTTAATTGTTCTTTTTTTAGTCGGAAATGTATCTTTTTCAGTTGAAAATTTTAGGTACTTGGTCATAAAATTTATAGATTTTCAGGAAATCCTATAGGTTTACAAAAAAATTTAATTTTTCAGTAAAACATAAAGATTACTGAAACATTAACATAAAAAAGTTTAAAAAAATTAACAGTTATCAGTCAAAATTAAACTAGTACTTATTGCTTTCTTCGGTCTCACGCGTGGCGTTCTTTCCGCTGGAGACCAGTCAGAATGTAAAGTAGAGAATGGAAACAATGTCAAAACATCACGCAAAGTTGCTATCTACAAAAGTGCAAGAGAACCAGTATGTAAACGAAAAAGGTCAAGAACATAGATTCCCATTCATTTATCACCAAACTTTAAAATAGTTAGTTAAAAATTCATTCTTTTCTTGAACATTTATCATTCTAATTTAATTTTTAGTAAACAATTTAATAATTTATTTGGAAGTTCATTTTTTTTGTAAAAATTAAGCAGTATGAGTTAAAAATTCATCTTTCTTTTCGAAAACTTAATTTTTTTAACTAAAAATTCAACTTCTGTCTTAGGTTCAAAATTGATCTTTTCAGGTCGACATATTCAAATATTTAGTGAAAAATTTATTTAATTTCTGAAGTAAAAAGTATTTTTTTATCTACAAATTCAACTGTTCAATTTTTGGTTTAAAATTTATCTTTTTGAGATAAAAATAAACTATTTGATTGATAAATAAAATTTTGCGGTAAACATTTTAATTAAAAAAAAAATATTTTTCTTAACTGAATATTTACCAATTCCATTATTACCTGAAAATGCAAATAGTTGAACATTCAACTATTCGGTTCAAAAGTCATGTATTGTGTTGAACATTTCACTTTTTGCGAAAATTAATTTCTTTATCTGAATATTTAACTTTCATTCTTAGTTAAACTATTTGTTTCATACATTTTTTCTACTTGTAAATTCATGATTCAAGTTGAAAATTGAAATATTTTGTTGAAAAATTGTTTTCTTTTTATTGAAAAATTAATTACTTTAATTTATATTGTGAATAAATATATGAAATACATATTTTTTTAACTGAAAATATAATTATTCTACTTTTGGTTGAAAATTCATGTATTTTGTTGAAAATGTGTCTCTCTTATTATAAAATTAATCTTCTTGGGTGAAAATGTAATTTTTATTGTAAATTAAACAGAGTTCATGAATATTCGTCTATTAAAAAAATTATTATTCTTAACTGAAACTTTAACAATTCCATTTGCCTTGAAAAATTTGCCTTTTTTGGGCTTCTTATCTTTTCGAAATAAAAACTCCACTATTTGGTTGAAAATTAATTTATTTTGTAAACAAATCATCTTTTTTGCTAGAAAATTAATCACTTTGTTTAGAAATTCATCCGTTTAGTCTAAAGTTTATTTCTTTATTTCAGAAGTTAACTGGTTGCTTACAAATATTAAAAAAAAAAAAACATTTTCACTAAGAATTCAACTTTTATTTTTGATTAATGAATTATAATTTTTAGTGAAAAATTCAAATATTTTGCGAAATTTGCGGAATTTGCGAAATTTCTGGGATTCTAGAAATTTGCTGAATTCATGTAATTCACGGAATTTACGGACCGTGCATTCCTTGAATTCCATTAATTTCGCTAATGCCGCGCAATCCGTGAATTCCCGGCGTTATATGAATTCGATGATTTCATTCAGTTTCATGAAGTTTTTGGTTTCAGTGAATTCCGTAAATTCTACGATTTCCTTAAATTTCCCAAATTAATTCAATTCCGTGAATTACTTGAATTTTGTGAATTCCATGAATTCCATAAAATCCATGAATTCCGCAAATTTCTTGAATTTTATGAACTCCGTGCTTTCCGTGAACTCTCTGAATTCTGTGAATTCCTTCAATTTGGTGGATTACCTGATTTCCTGAAATGAATTCTGGAATTCACGTAATTCACGGAATTTAAGAAAATCCAGAATTCACGGAATTCATGTAAATCACGGAATTCTTGTATTTCACGAAATTCATGGGCTTCTGGAATTCATGAAATTCAGGGAATTCATGTAATTCGCCGAAATCATGTAATTCACGAAATTTAACTAATTCGTGACATTCAATAAGATCGTGGAATTGATTAAATTCGATGAATTAGTGACATTCAAAAAAATCACGGAATTCACGAAATATATGGAATTCATAGACCTCGACGAATTCCTTAATTTTCATAAATTCCGTATATTCCTTGAATTCCTTCGACTACATGAATTCCACAAATTCCTTGAATTACTTCATTTCTATGAATTCCTTTTATTCCGTGGATTTCGTGAATTCGTTTAATTCCTTGAATTCCTTGAATATCGTGAATGGCATAAATTCTGTGAATTTTGGACGTTCACGGACTTGAGTTCCATGAATTCTATATTATAAATTGAGCGTATTCCGCGAATTTCGTAAATTCTTTAAATTCCGCAAATTTATTGAAATCCTTCGATTCCATGAATTTTGCGAATCCCATGTAGTCCATACATCCCATAGATTCTGTAAATTACTTGAATTCCGCAAATTCCATGAATTCCGTGAATTCCTTTAATTCTGCGAATTCCACGAATCGCATAAGTTCTGTGAATTCCGGACGTTACACGAATTACGCGAATTCCGGGGATTTTCAAAAATAGACCTTATTCCTTTGATTCCTTAAATTCTTGGAATTTCGTGAGTTCATTGAATTCCTTCGATTACATTAATTTCGCGAATCCCATGAATCCTATAGATACCGAAAATTCCTTGGATTCCGTGAATTCCATAAATTCCGCTAATTTCTCGAATTCCGTGTATTCCGCCAATTCCTTAAATTTAGTAAATTCCTTCATTTCCATGATGTCTGCTATTTCCGCAAATTTGCATGCATTTTGTGATTTCCGGGCGTTACATTTGTCATTGGTCATTTTTCCTCTAAGAGGTCAAGATAACAAGAAAACATTTTTGTTACTAAACGACTAGACTTTTTGTAATATATATTTTTCGATTATTCTTTTATAGCTTTTAAATTTGATATCAAATATGATATGTTTGGATTTGAAAAAAATAATTTGGACATAAATAGGTATACACTGGAAATTCTATTTAAGTACGGTTTCGGATCTATTCTTAAATAGCCGCAATGCAATTTCGATGCATTTATATACATTTCATATTTTTTCAAGAATTCAAAATCATTCCAAAACCCTTTATTAATTTTTCTTTTTTAGCATTTTTCGAATTTATAAGTGGCTTTTACGTCTCGCAGCCAATTCTCTCTCACACAAACGAATTAAATTGTTCGTTTCATAACTGAAATATTTGACTTCTTTCTGGCACTTAATTCTTTTGTTAATTTTCTTAAGCGGAAAGTGAAGTTAAAACATGAAACGTCTTCGTTTTCAATCCTAAAATCCAGTTATTAAAAAATAATATTGGCATTAATTATAATCCATAAAAATAAGCAAAGAGGATGAAAGAAAGCATAACAAAAATTTCGGCCCTAAGTCTATTTATAAATTAGAAAATGGTTATCCCAACAAGCAAAACATTCTGATTGTCCATGTTAACACCACAATTTTAACAAAATAGTTAAATCTTTCAATCTAAAATTCATTTTCTATAATATAATAGGGTTAATTATATTATTTTTCCTTAAATTTAATAATAACGAAGACAAAGGAATCATCTCTAAAAAGAAACTACAATAAGATATCCATAAAATTTGAAAGGGCATTACGACATTAACAAAAGAATAATTCTTTACCTAAATTAACTACAACCCCTCACAGCAACATATCCTTGATTAGATATTCAAACATGATAAATAGCCATCGGTACAGTGGGTCATTACGCTGATAACATTGAAAAATGAACGTTTTGCTGCCTATGTACGAAATGCAATCTTCATCCACAAGTCTTGTCTTGCAACACAAGGCCCTATAAATGAATTTGGCAATGACCTTGAAAACAGAAAAAAATTATCGATATACGCGGGTATTCAGTGATACTATTCTGGACCCACCTCAAATTTGTGCTGTAATCCTTTTTCGCAAACAATGCGGTAACAAAAGTTCGATTGTCCTTTCATGACCAGAGTGTGAGTTATATTTACCCGAGAACTCGTATTTTTGGCATTCATCTTTAAAACTTCATGCTTGGACTCAAACCAAGCAGTACTAAAGTGAGAAAATGAACAGAACATTTAAATTATTAGGGAATAGTGGACCAAGAAATTACCTTAAGGTTCTAGTGGACTATTATGTTTCTTAGCTCATTTTATGTTATGCTGTAGCGCAAAATGAAACATCTCTGTAGCTGATATAGCCAATTTACCATCCTGGGTATACTCAACCCTTTAAAGCATAATAAATTGAATTAATTTAGGAATTAGGGTACCCGAAAGAAAAAGTTATCTCTTCACAAATGTAGTGTTGCAGAATAAGCATTATGTTTGTTCTGAAAACGCCATCAAACAGGTCGAGCAGTATGTCTGCAACATAATTTTTATAAATGTGGAAGTTCAAAAGTGAATTCCGATCAGAATTTTTTTTAAACTTACTAAGTTGTGAACCGCCTGCAAAACCTATGACATTGTAAAAACTTAAGTTGTCAGCTAAAAGCAGTTTAACATAGAAGCAAACTTTTCTGCTCCTGCCTGCAATGTTTAATCTTATTCCGTCAATATAAAGGAAACTCAGATTCTCAAGGAATTTTTGAAATACATTATATTTACCTACAGGTAGATCTAATAGGTCGGATGCTTGAAATAGTAAGGTTAAAAACACATTTTCTATCATAAATCGATATTCTGGGCCAAGGAAGGCAAGGAATGGTAAACAGCTCCTAATTTATTGACTTCTTCTTGAGAACTCGAAGGTATTTATACCTATCCTGAAATAATTCAACTTTTTTGATATAGTTTATCACAACCGTCCCCCTGAACATAGTCATCGGCTTTAAAAAATCGAAACAATTCCCATAAGTACGAGGGTGGATTGATAAGTTTCCGGCCTGACCAAGAAAAACAACGTTTTTAAGAATTTTTTTTTTTATTTCTCAACATAATCTCCTCCAAGGCT
>NC_046664.1:5992168-5999293 GCF_010883055.1 Belonocnema kinseyi | reverse complement strand
TTCGAAATAATATGATCTTCAAATCGCTATTTTTATGTGTGCTCTCACGTCGAGTCGGTTTCTGGACCTACCTATTTTTCGATTTTTGCATTGCAAATTTCAGAGAGAAATAAATTTATCTGTTGAATAAAAAAAATATGGCTCAACAGAAGACGTTTTGACGAAAATATTCCATTTTTCAAATTGCAAAAAGCTTTGATAGAAGCCAAGAAAAAAATTCTGAAAGAAAAATTCCGAAAAAATGACAAGAGGTCGCTCGCCTAATAGAGTTTGCATCATTTGGGTGCGAGTATTTACTGGTGAAATTTCCAAGATCGGGGAATTTATGATTTTTATTCGTTAAAACCTAACAAGCCTTCTCTAAGCACTTTAATACCCCTGAAAGTTGCGATGGATGATGTATCTATTAAAAATGAAAAATAACTAATAACAGAATACTTTTAAATTTTAATAAATTTAAATTTGAAGCAATTAAAATTTCACAATTTTAAACTGAAAACTAAGCTGAAGGTTTTAAAGTCAAAGCTTCTGAAATTCTAGAAATATGAATTTTTATTAAATTAAAAAAATTATGGCTTATTATAGCTTACAATAGCTTACTAAACATCGATATATAATATATCGATAAATTGAATAATTAATAAATCGATACGAACACATGCTCGACATAATTTTAAAAGTACTTTTCAATAATATTATATAAATAATAATTACAATTATTAACATCTTTTGAAATATAAACAAATACAAATCATTTCCAAAAGTAGGAGTAGTAAACAATTTTTGTCATGTGCAATTTTTTGTCAGCCTCATGGTTTTTGCGAAAAACGCAAATAAATGTTAGGCAAAAACGGAGTGTCTGAAAGATACCGCTTTCTTGCGTAATTTTGGGTGCCCTGTTTGAGCCTCTGTGTTACAATTCTTGCAGTTACGGAAAATTTTCTGTAGATACTGTTTTCTTACCTAACCCGACTTGCCAGAATTAAAAGATGCGTTTTTTTGCAATGATTATTTAACAATTATCTTGAATTTTATTAACATTTTTAAAAAACAATTTTCATAAATGGATGTATCTTTTTTTACGATTCTAACGATATAAAAAACCCATTTTTGATTTGCATTTTTTGTCTGTAAAAATACATAATTTTCAGAAGATAAAACTGTTCTGGATCGCACGTTCGTGTCGGATGAAGGCGAAATTTTGGATCACTCAACGAGAGTTTTTTCCAAAGCAGTGATCGAAGAGAAGAAGAGTTTTGACCAAAAAACTAAATTTAAGAAGAACATCATAAAGTCAAACAAAAGAAAATTTGAAAATGCTATGCTAAACGAAAGTAGCATAGTTTCTACTTGTCAGGCTAATGCACCAACAAAAAAATAAGACTCTTCAGCATGGAACAACATGATGTTCCAGGATTTCAAGGACATTTTCTACAGTCTCAAAAACAATTCGATCAACTGTCAGTGAAGAAAACGCATTCACTTGCGAAAAAGTTGTCACATCAAAAGATGACCAGCCCAATGACTTTTCTTTCTCATCCGAGGACGAAGATTTGAATAAAGAGAGTTGGAATGGTGCAATAAAAGCCATGGCTGCAACATTTTCTGGAAAAAGTAATTTTTATCATATTTTTACAGTATTTTAACTGCATTTCACGATAACCTCAATATATTTAGGCATACAATTTTTTTCCAAGATCCTAAGAGGAATATTGCGTTCCAAGAGCTTCTATTGGCTGCGATGAAGTATGCTTACAAGTCTGCACATAACCGTGCAGAAATATCGATCTGGCCCCGATCGGGGCCTGAACAGTCCAGATCGGGCCTTGATCAGGAATCCCGGTCGGGGCCAGATCGCAGATGAAACACACGCCCAGATCGGGGCCAGGTCGGGAAACCCGGTTGGTGCCCATCGGTGCCCGATCGGTACATGCTCAGTCTCTTTATAATCCATTCGTGAATTTCACTAATGAATATTTAATATAAGTAAACTCAAAACTATCAAATGGTTCTCCCCTTTCGAAGGCCACATTAATATTTTAAATTTCCAATTAAGTTATTTTAATTTAAAATTAAAGTACGACAAGCACGAAAAGAAGAAGTTTCAGACTACAAAATTTAATTATACTTTTGAGAAACGTAAGATTACTGTAGATGGTATCAGTTTCGATAAAAAGGTTAGTTTTTTATGAAAAAATGGATGATGACAAGAACTATTTTAATTAACAATTTTAATTTAAAAAAAAATTATGTGTATAAAACTTCTTAACAAATTAGAAAAAGTTTTTCCGCAACACGATTTCCTACAACTTGACATTTTCGAATGCATCCAAAAAAAATAAGCGGGTAATAACCTATGATTTACGATTTATTAACATTTTACTGTAAAGAAGTTTAATTTTCTGTCAATTGCATTACTTCTTGAGAAATTCGAGAAAGTGGTAGTAGGTAATATTTTTGCCGAAAAATTGAGCTATCATTTATTATATCTTTTTTTTTTAAGTCTGTTAAGAAGCAATATTAACCAAACAATTTTTAAACAAAAATGAAGTTTTTAATTAAATATTTCTGATTATTTTCAATATTATTTACAGAATAGGCATATAATAAATTTTTAATCTTATTTATTAATTTCGACCTTATAGACATTTTTATAAGTTGAAATGTCATTGTTTATGATAAAAAAAGAAAAATAACTTTGATTAGCATTTTAAACTTCGCGCGAAACCAATTAGATGCCGAATGCGAAGCATGCGCAGTTGAGTAACTAGCTCTTGTTGGAATCCCTACACAATTGGGATATTGCATTTTGATTGTACTGCTTGATTCTGAAATTCATGTTATGAAAATTTGTCCTTAATTTATGTCTGTAATGAATTTATTATTAATACAGAATCAAAGATTCAATAACAGAATCGATTGTATAACATATTTTATTCTCATAATATAAAAAAATTACAATGTTGTGCATACTGCAATCCATTTCTTGTCAATAGATTTGATAATTCTAACTCTACATTAAATTGAAAAACCTTGAGTTCTTAAATAATAATTTAAAACAAAAGAGCTTGATAAATTTCGTCATATAATAATATTTGACTCATCTAATGGTAAATATACCAATTATACCCGAAACAATTCAATTGATTATTAATGTATTTGAGGTTAGGTTTCTATGAGCCCGCAGAGTGTAATTACTTACTCTCATCTTCCTTGCGCAGGTTTCGAGGTATACTGGCTGGTGTTTGGTTCCTCCGAACACCTGGCTTACTCGCATTATGCATTTTTAATCATTGATAGAATGTTATAAACGAGTAGTATGTATACAAATTTAACTGCACTATCAGAAAACATCAAGCAGCCCTAGTTCTGCGAGCGCATAGAAATGGCGTTTCAGTAGAAAATCGTCTGGCCCGGTCGGGGCCACGTATGGGCAACAGGGTTCTACCGATCAGGGCCAGATCGGTATTAAGTTTGAAATATGGCGATTTCTGCACGGGGTACAAGCGCTTCATTTATTATATTAATAAATTCGCTGCAAATAAGCGAAGGTATCAGCAGTCCAAAGCAACCGAGAGGCGAAAACTAAGTTCAGGTTCGAATATTTTAATTCTAAAATTTTTTTTCAGTGGAGATTCTTATATAGGTTGACTTTCGTATCTATTTTCGTTTCAATAATTAAAAAAATAAGTATATTGTTGAATGTAACGCGCGCCGAAGAACGACTCCTCAGTGACGAAAAATCTATTTTCGCATAGGGGTCTTTCTTTAGAGCGTATCACATATGATACAATTTTCTAGAAATTCTGAAAAATGATTAACATTTTACTTAAGGGCAAGTGATACTTACAGTTTCCCCGGCTTTTTTTCCACAAAAATAAAAATTGTTTAAAACTGAATTCGGAGATGCTATAAAATATCATGACGGACGTCCCCGTACTCTTTTTTGAGGGATAATAACAAAAAAAATTTATTGTGCTAAATAAAAATGTTATGCATATGCATTATTTTGAGGTCACGTCGTTTTTCATCTCTGCCTTTCCCGATAATTTGGAAATTATTTATAAAATGAACTTTTTTGGTTGTCTGCAAACAACGTTAGTTCCAGAAGTTTAGTTACTATGTTCATTTGTACGTCCAAAGTTTTAGGCCAAAAATATTGTGTAGTTTGGAATTAACGCTCGGGTGAATTGTAAAACACATAACCTCGAAATATACACGCTCGTTGTTATCAATATCAAAATTTTTTTTGATAAAACAACACATAAAAAAGTGTGCGGGGACGTCCGTTAACATGTTCGCTATCATTTCCCAGATTTGGAAAACAAAATATTTCTTATCCTAGGAAAAAATCCGGGCAATTTAACACTGAAAAAATCGATACTATTTCCTGAGCGCTATGCAAATTAATCACAGTTTGCTAAATTAAAACTTTTTTGAATTAACCAACAAAAAAAGGGAGTGGGGACTCCGTTAGCATGTTCGCTATCATTTTCCAAATTAAAAAAAAATATTTATTATTTTAGAAAAGAGCCAGGGGAACCTAAAACTGGTAAAATCGACAATTTTCTAAGTATCACATGCCCCTAAGGGCATATAAATATATATCACACTACGTACATTTCTGTAAATTTTGATGAAGGCTATTAAGCGCACTTTAGAAAAAAATAGTTAAGGTTAAAATTGTTTACTTAACAGTAGTTATTTAAAGATTTACTTTTTCCTTTCTCTTTCGAGAAAACTTACAATTTTTATTTAATCCTATTCATCAAGGCCTTATTTTAATCTTTGAAGGGTTCTCTACAAATTTGTTAAGGTGCTGTTAATTAAAATTTAAACTATGACTTTTTATGACAGTAATAACTATACGATTCCTCAATTAATTTTTAAACATAAAATCAACCCAAATAGAAATTTATAGAATCCGTCGACGAATAAAATATGGTCTTGATCATTAGGGTTAAATAAAAATGGTAACTTTTCCCTGAGGAGACAGGATGAACTAAACCTTTAAATAACTACTGTTAAATACACAATGTTAACTTGAATTATTTTTTCTGAAGTGTACTTAAAAGCCCTCATCAAGATTTGCAGAAATTAATAATAGAGCAGAGTATCCAAATATGAGATACCAACTAAGTTTGGCGTGATTGTCGGAATTCTATGTACTGAATTTAAAAGTAATATAGGTCATTTTTAAGGAAATTTAGTTTGTCATAAGTTTCAGCATAAGTAAAATGCAAAATAAAGTATTATTTCTAATGAAAAGTTTCATTTTATGTTTCCGAAGTATAAATTTACTGCTATTTAGATATAATGGAAAACTTCAACACTATCGATATTTTCCTACTAAGTTACTTAATCCTCATCACTCCAGAAAAACTTTTCTGCTAAATACAGATTTAATGAATAATAAATAGGGTTTAAAGAATTCCGTTCCAAGAACTCGACCACCATCGATTTCACAAAAAGTTCGCCTACAATCTTTAGAAGCCCAATGAAAAATGGACTATACCACGAAATTACTCTTTCTGCAAGGGCAACAAGTTAGTGATAGAACCAACAGAGTGGTTCTCTTAGTTTAGCTGATACCCCGCTTTCTTATATTACGAGAATATCTCATATTCGAGTACTCTCCTCTACATCTTTTTTTGTCGATTTTATGGATCATTTTAAAGATAGGAAACTTTTGGTATTGATTTTACGTAGTGTATTTCCTGAAGGATATTTTTTAAATACACTGTGTTTTGATGTAGGCAAGAAGGTGTTTCTCAAGGACAAACCGATGGCCATGGATGATGAATATAAAGAAACCAGCAGTGACACGGAACTGAGGACTGTGTTCGAAAAAACAACTGAGAATGTTGGGACTACAACCAATGACGAAACTGAAAGAGATTGTAGGGCTACGCGCATTTTGGAGGTTGCTCCATTTACAAATTCTGAAATGAGTCATCGTAATTTGTCAGCAATCTATCCATCCTGACAATAGTTGTTGTAATGTAAATACGAGGTCTGTTCAAAAAATACGTGTACTGTTTGAATTTCGCGGCTCGAGTTGGTTTCAGGAGAATCCGCTTCGGGTCGCTAACTTCCTAGAGATCAGCTGTTTAAAACGCGGTATTCAAGTCGCAGATATCTTCATTTGTTGATAAGCTACACGGTTTTAAGTAAAGAGTGTTTTTTTTGTTTGTCGGATTGTAAAATGGACAGCTTGAAACAGCAACGAATTGCTGTGAAATTTTGTGTGAAACTCGGGAAATCTGCAACTGAAACATTTGCCATGCTCAAGACGGCCTACGGCGATGTTGCCGTGAAGCGTACTGCATGTTTCAAGTGGCATGAACGTTTCAAGGATGGCCGACAGTCGATTGACGATGATGAGCGTCCTGGGCGTCCTTCAACGTCAACTGACGACCCACACGTTGACAAAATCAACACCCTGTTGCGCGAAAATCGACGTCTGACCATTAGGGAGCTTGCCGAAGAGTGTGGGATATCAGTTGGATCTTGTTACAAGATTTTGACCCAAAAATTGAAGATGAACCGCGTCACTGCAAAATTTGTGCCACGCCTGATGACCGACTCAGCACTCAGAACTCGTGAGTTTTTGCCAAACACTCGATTACTGTTCTTCCCCACCCCCCATATTCACCCGACCTTGCTCCTTGTGACTTTTTCTTGTTCCCAAAGGTAAAAAAAACCCCTCAAAGGAAGAAGATTTGAGACGATTTCGGAGATTAAGGCAAATGCGACGAAGGAGCTGAAAGCCATCACAAAAGAAGCGTACCAGGACTGTTTCAACAATTGGAAACACCGTTCGGATAAGTGTTTGCGTTGGGGAGGAGAGTTTTGAAGGAGATCCAGACTTCAAAATTTAGTACTTTTTTTTATGACCTCAACCCGCGTATTTCTTGAACAGACCTCGTATACTTATACAACACGTTGGTGCTTTTACCGTCTCCACGATTTGATTATGAATTTATTCTTGCATCTCGGGTTACGAGGGTAGTTCAATAAGTGCTTAGAATGACCAACAGATGGCGCGCTAATCGCTCCAAATCATCTGTTTTCAGTCAGCACCACTCCCGACTAGATATATGGTGCAGTCACAGTCCACATCTT
>NC_046664.1:5991023-5992068 GCF_010883055.1 Belonocnema kinseyi | reverse complement strand
AGCTCTGGAAGCATATTTTTCCAGTAGCAAATGTGTGCTACATCGAATGGGTCAACTCGAGCCTAACCTAGAAATAAATCTAACCTAGCCTAACCTAACCTATCCTCACGGAACACAATTAAACTGATTGTGTTGTCCCGTTGTGTTGGCGGTACCGTTTCATTCAGCTTCGGCTTAACCTACATAGAGGTTTAACCTATCCTAACCTAACAAAACCTGAGCTAACCTAACCGATTACGCTGGCAACCCTGTTCTTGCGTACTTTCATATTTTGACATTAATAGCAGTAAATGTCTGGAGTTGATAAAAAGCAAGATAAAATGTAAACACGATAGATAGTATAAATATATCCCTTAAGTCTAAGAAAAGTAGAGAGAAAAAACTTTCGAATAAGACTCTTATTCATTTGCATGTTTAAGTTACAGTTCTACATTTTAATTGATACAAACATTATCAGGTTAATTGAAATGGAGTCAATTCTACTTGCAGTTCTAGGTTAAGCAACATTCCGTTAGATTCTGTTAAGTTAGATTAATTTGTAGGTTAAGACCGAGCTAACCTATTAAATATAGCACACATTTAAGACTGAGAACCGTACGCTTACATAGCTATACGTGTGGTTGAATTTCATTCGGCTAGGTTAGGCTAGGTCAGGTTAGGTTAGGATAGGTTAAAGCTCTATGTAGGTTAAGCCGAAGCTGAATCAAACGGTACCGCAAACACAACGGGACATCACAATGAGTTTAATTGTGTTACGTGAAGTTAAGTTAGGTTAGGTTAGGTTAGGTCAGGTTTTTTTAGGTTAGGATAGGTTTGACCTCTTTGCAGGTTAAGCCCAAGCTGATTCAAACGGTACCGCAAACACAACGGGACAACATAATCAGTTCAATTGTGTTTCGTGAGGTTAGGTTAAGTTAGGTTAGGCTAGGTTAGATTTATTTCGAAGTTAGGCTCGAGTTGACCCATTCAATGTAGCACACATTTGCTACTGGGAAAATATGCTTCCAGAGCTTTACGTGTAGTTCAATAAATTTCTGTTAATTCA
>NC_046664.1:5984011-5990923 GCF_010883055.1 Belonocnema kinseyi | reverse complement strand
TGACTACTTGGAAAAGGGTAAAACAATCACTGGTGAATATTATGCATCATTATTAGAGCAGCTGAAAGAAGAAATTTTAAAAAAACGACCACATTTGGCGAGTTAACAAATTCTCTTTCTTCACGACAACGCCCGAGTTCACACATGCTTCGTTTCAATGGCTAAAATTGAAGAATTAAAATTCGAATTGGTCGAACACCCACCGTATTTACCAGATTTAGCCCCCAGTGACTTTTTCTTATTTCCAAACTTGAAAAAATGGCTCAATGGACAGAGATTTCCAGACAACGAAGACTGTAAGTCTTAAGCCTCTGTAAGTGCTTATTTTGAGGAACTTCCGAAAACGCACTTTTCTGAAGAATTAAAAAAACTTGAAAAGCGATTGACCAAGTGTATAGGGTTCCAAGGAGATTATGTTGAAAAATAAAAAAAAATTTACCCAAAAAAAAATTGTTTTTATACTTCATTCTAAGGACTTATTGAACTACCCTCGTATGTGTCACTCCTCGGGCAACCCCTGGCGAATCTCAACTTACTCTTCCAGCCAGATTAATGTTTCATTTACACCATCCGTCACTCCTGAATCTCCTTCTTTCAAATCAAACCATCGTTAATTGGAAATTACAAAACAAAATGCATTGTCTTCAATTAAAAAATGCTGTAGCATTTGTCATTTTTAAAAGTAACAATGATAAAACAAAGATCTAACCTCTTTTATTTGGAACATCCCGTCACTAAGAGGGAGTTCATTTGCTTTCTTTCCTGAAAGGGTTTTCAAGTAGTTAATTTACTTGAAATACAATTTTTCCTTGGCATGATGCTTTTTGACCACTTTTCCGCTATGCTCGATGCTCTAGAATAAAATGTAATAACGAGACTGAAAATGCAAAAACCATGAGTGACATAACCTCAAAAATCATCGTTGGTTTCCAACTTTACTTTCAGCCTTCATTTCTGAATTTCGGTGCACGTTCACAACTGGAATTGGACCTGTTGTCTGATTTAATGTTATGCACTAAAACCAATTGGGAATCTTTGTATGTAGAAAATTGAAGTGGTTTTTTACATCGATCTGTTAAGTAGAGAAATTTTGGTATGAAAGCATCGATATATTATCATTTAAGTACTGGATCCAAAAATTGCAATTAGAAAAAAAAGAAGTTTCATTGCTATTTTCAAATGAGGAATTTGAATTCTCAAAATGTATTAATAAAAGATCAGGACATTATAAAGGCAATAATTCTGGTCTTAACTTTTTGACCAAATTCTTAAAAAATAAAAAATGGATACTATTCATAACCCTTTCACATTATAAATGAGATTGTATGCATTCAATTATTAATACAGATTAGGCCTTTTATCCATTATCAATTTAGTAAATCATCATTTTCAAATGCGTCATTTTATTTCATGATTAAATTTATTTCAGAGTATTTCTAAACATTTTTTATAAAAGAGAATATTTTAATTGTAAACGCTTTTTAATAATAATTTAACCATCAAATTATAACATTGAGTCCATGGCCAAAGAATACTACTTGGTTTTACGAAAAAATTCAAATTTCAAAAGGTCAAAAACGAAATCTCTTAAATGAAAGCTTACAAAGTTATCCATTTCCTTATTTAAATTGTTGAAATAATTCAAAATTGTTACAAAATATCCAGTGCACACTGCTAAATACCACTGAAAAGATATTTGAAGTTACACCTATATTCAAAATGAATATTAAAAAATAGCGGAGATGTGAAATTGTTTATAAAATTTGTATAAGCCATGACTAGATATTATTTGTTTCGTTTATTTTTTAATTTAACTCTATTTTACACACATTTACTGCAAAAAATAACAGTTTCAAGCAACAAAAAGGAGCTAGTTCTGCACTCCACAAATTTATTAACTAAATTGTTCATAATAATATAAAAGTATTGTCTAATAAACTAATACCAATAAGAGGTTTTTTCTAGGGAGTTGTTTCACTGATTCTGATTATTGGAGTGTCAAGATCTAACGGATTATAGCTCCTCTTTAAGACTCTCTACCCTCCTGTAACAAAACATAACAAAATATTTTTACCCCCCCCCCCCCCCCCCCCCCCCCCCCCCTCTCCCCCCTTTACTGTATGTAATTTTTAGTTTCAAGAAATGTTTTTTTAGTTATTGCTAGTAGAATTAGGCAGGTTGTCAAATTTATTAACTTATTTTAAACAATAAATGTCGTTTTTACTATAAAAGATGGGTTTTCAACAAAAACCCTAAATCTTTAACAAAATAATTAAATTTTCAACAAAGCAATTCAATTTTCCACCAAATAATTAAATTTTTAACAAGATAGTTGAATTTTCTACCTAAGAAGATACATTCCCAACAAAAATGTGCGATAGATTATACTTTAATCAAAAAATATGAAATTTGTACAAAAAAGAAAGAATTTTTAACAAATAAAGCTGTTACACTCAAGGAAGAAATAAAATTTTATCAATATTGTTAAACATTCAAGCAAGTAACAAAAAACCAAGAAAACTATTTTCTTACCAATAAAGAAGTTTAATTTTGAATTTAAAAAAGATAAATTGTCAACAAAATAGTCAAATTTTTGCCAAAGAGATGAATTTTCAACTAAAAATATAAATCTTCATTCAAAAAATGATTTCTTAACAAACTGATTCGAACAAATTTTTCAATCAAAATAGTTGAAAACTCAAGCAAAGAAGAATAATTGTTAACTAAAAAGTGGCATTTTCATTAGAAAATAAAATTTTGACTGAAATTGATGAATTTTCAAATCATTAAGATAAATTTTCAAAAAAAGTTGAATTTACTGATAAAAAAGTATTTCAGTTGACTTTTCACGATCAAAATATGAATTTTTAAACAAGAAATAAATTTCTATGAAACAAGTTTAATTTTCAATCCAAAAAGACGAATTTTTAACCAAAAAAGATAACTTTTTGACAAACTTTTTGAATTATCTACCAAGTAGTTGCATTTTAATCCAAAAACGATGAAATTTCTCTTAAAACAGATGACTTTTTATTAATTTTTTTTACGGTTGAATGTTCATCCAAGAAAGATTCCAGATGACTCTTCAAAATCAAAAAATAATTTTTTTATCAAAAAATAAATTTCTACGGAAAAAATTGAATTTGTAATCCAAAAATACGATTTTTTTAAACAAAAAGGATATATTTTCAACAAAATAATTGAATTCTGTAATAAAACTGTGAGATTGTTGTCCAAGAAAAATGAAAATTCCAATGAAACAGGTGAATCTTAAAATCAAAAAGATAAATCTTCAAAAAAAGAGTTGAATTTTAATCCAAAAAAAATTCACTTGACTTTTCTACACAAAAATACGAATCCTAAATAAAAAGTAAAGTTTCTGGAAAATAGTTGAATTTTCAATAGAATATTTGCATTTTTATTTAACAAAGATGCAATATTTCTACGAGAAAAGATCAAATTTTTAATCAAAAAGACCAATTTTCAAAAATAATAGTTCTTATCCAAAAAGGATTTCAGTTGACTTACAAGCAACAAAATACGAATTTTAAATAAAAGGTTAATGTTCTACGAAAAGAGTTTTATTTTTAACCCAAAAAGAGAACGTTTTTTTGCGAATTTTAAAAATTATCTACATAAGTAGATAATTAAGCTTTTACATAATTTAAGTACAGCCCCTTAACTTTTTTTAAATATATCTTCTTTTGAACTGAAATTAAATCGATTATTCTTTAAATTCCTAGAGATTTATTCATAATAATCCCACATTTTCTCATTAAGAAAATTTAATATACATAATATTATTTTATTATTCAGTTAATTTATATCGTTATTTAATTAAAAATTCTTGTCCTAAATTGATTTTTTTTTCATTGAGGATTCAACTATTTTATTGAAAGTTCTAATTTTTGGATCAAATTCAACTGTTTTTGGTTTAAAATTAAAATATTTTTTGTTTTAATATTAACAAGTTTATTTGTTTCTTATGTTTTGTGTTAAAAATGCATACTTAGTTGAAAATAAATTTTTGTAATTTTTATCCAGAATCATTTATTTCAAGTGAATCGAGTTGAAGCATAAAATAAGATTTAAAAATTATTTACTAAAAATCGCCCTAATAATTCTGTTGTATAGGATTTAAAAAACCCCATAAGTGAAAAATAAAGTTTCGTGATCTTTTTTGCGCGCATAATTGTTATAAAAAATGTATTATTATTCATAATATTCTCTTTGAATAATGCTAGAGTGTTGATTTTATTTAATATCCAACTTTTGATCAACCTTTTATTTACAGTTAGGTAAGAATAAATTCAATGTAATAAATATAATTGTTTAAAAACATTATTATTGTTTATAAATATTTTTTCCTATATTAATACTAGATCGTTGTGCTTTCTTCTAAACATTTTCAATTAGTAAAGTAATAATCATTAAAATTTAACCGAAGTAATTGTTCAAACAATTTATTAATATTTATAACTATTCTCTCTTTGATAATTGTTATAAGTATTTGTCATCCTAAATCGAAAAAGTACAACTTTTTGACTGTAAATAAATAAATAAATAAATAAATAAATAAATAAATAAATTTAGAAAGAATTGAACACGGTCATTAAAAGTGAAAGATGCGAACTCTAAAAGACAAATTTTTCGCATTTAAACCGATAAAAACTTCTGTGCAAATAATAAAATTAAAATTAAAGACTTTTGAATTAAAAGTTTTCAAAATTAAAGCTTTAAAATTTTTTAATTCAAGTGCTAAATAATTTACGTTTGTAAAATAGAAGCTTTTATCAGTTTTCAATAAAAAAATTTTAATTTAGAAACAAAATTGATAAATTATTGAAAAGTTATAATTTTAATCAATTTTAAGCTATTGAGACTATCATTTTCTTTCAATTTTCCAATTTAATCCAACCTCGTATTGAAATTTTTTCAATTCTACTCTTAAAAATTTGTTAAAAAAAAAAAAAATCTTGTTTATATTTTCCAAGAATCTCACCAACATTTTGTTATTGTCTTAAAACTTGAGTTTTTCCTAAAATTTTTCGAAACTCCTACAAGATTAAATGTGGCCTTAAAATCTTCATTTTCTTTTCTGAAAATTTTTCAAACCTTTTTAAATATTGTCTTTGAAATAGTTTCTGAACAAAGAAAATCGTACTTATTTTTTTCAGTGATATGGATAAGAAAATCTTTATTTCCGTATATCCGTTTTAAAATTCTAAAAAGGCTTCTAAATTTTTTGTCCGAAACCTTAAAAAATCCACATTTTTTGTTTTTAATTTTTTGAAATATTTTCGAATTTTCAATTATTTTTATGCCTTTTCAGAACCTCTAAATACATCTTACACGTCCTTAAAATTTTTTCAAATTAATTTTATATATATTTTAAAAAAATATTTTATTGTTTAAATTTCAAACATTTAAGTTACAAAAATGTAAAACACAGAAGTTTTCTGTAATACTTAAGATATTACAGGCTTAAAATGAAAGACTTTAAAATTTGAAATTTTCAAAATTAAATCTTGAATTTTTTAATTCACGTGCTGAATAATTTACACTTATAAAATAAAAACTATTCACACTTTTTAATTGAAAATGATTAATAAATAACCCAATTTATAAATTTTCGAAATGATCTTATTTTAATCCATTTTAAGCTAGAGACTATAACTTTCTTTCAATTTTATAATCTAATTCAAATTTGCTTTAAAATCTTTTCAAAGCTTCCCTTAAAAACTTTTTTGAAAAAATTTAAAAATTTTCAAGGAATCCACTGAAAATTTTGTTATTATCTGGAATTTATCTGAAATTGTTATTATCTGAATAATAACTGAATCTGAATCTGTTAATAACTGAATAATAACTGAATAACTGAATCTTTTATTATCTGAAATTGTTTTAGAATATTATTTATGAATTAATTTTTGAAAACAAAATTATATTTAGTTTTTCTAGTAATTTTGATAAAAAAATCTTTATTTCTTTTCTAAACTTTTAAAATTCTTAAAAGGCATCTAACTTTCTTGTTCTTTTTTGTCTAATCTTTGTAAAATCCTATAGTTTTCTGAAATACCTTGTAGATTTTTACAACAAATTAAAAAAAATATTAACAAACAGTTAAAAAAACTTAACTGCAAATTAAAACAGTTAAATGGAAGACTTATGAATTTACAATTTTCAAAAGTTAAGCTTCAAACTTTTTTAATTCATGCGCTCGATAATATTTACGCTTATTAAATAAAAGCTTCTAACACTTTTTAAATGAAAATTTTTAATTAACAAAAAAAAATGTCTAGATTATATCATTTCAATACATTTTAAGCTTTAGGCATCAATTTTCTTTCAATTTCATCCAAATGTTTTTGTAAATCTTTTTAAAGCTTCTTAAAAATATATTTTGTTTAGTCATTTGAAAATTTTCCAGGAATCGAATGAAAATATATTTATTATTTTGGAACTTCAATTTATCCTACAATTTTTTTAAACTCCTACAAGAGTAAAACAGTGGCCTTAAAAGCTTCATTTTCTTTTCAGAAAATTTCGGAAACGTTCTTAAATATTCTTTTTAAATTAGTTTTTGAAAAAAAATCATATTTAGTTTTTCTCGTAATTTTGATAAAGAATCTTTATTTCTTTTTAAACCTTTTAAAATTCTTAAAAGGCTTCCAACTTTTTTGTTCGAAATCATTAAGAATCTACATTTTTTGTTTTCAATAATTTACATAATTATAATTAACTTAAAAATCCGTCTTTTTAATTATTAATTCATCAATGTTGACTGTTTTATTAAATACCTTAAAAAATAAACCTATACACCCTTTTAAATTAGGTTTTCTTTTATTTGAATGCAGTTTCCTGTCTGCGTTAATTAACATAAAATTATATTGAAAAATAAATTGCATTTCT
>NC_046664.1:5977851-5983911 GCF_010883055.1 Belonocnema kinseyi | reverse complement strand
TAATATTTTTTCATTTTAAAAATATTTCTTTGTTTAAATTTCAAACACTTAAATTAAAGAAATATAAAATCCTGTCGTTTTCTGCAATATCTTGTAGATTCTTACAGCCAAGTAATAAAACTATTAAAAAAAAGTTATGCAAACGTTGTATCTTAGAAAATTATATTTTATTGTTAATTGTTTTATATTTCTGCAAGAAAATACAAGAGAAGTGAGCTATTTGTATTTTTTTTTAATTTTGTACATTTTTTGACGAAAAACTACCTGTTTAACAAAAAATTACAGTCGTAAACGGGACGACTGAAAAATCCCAAAAAATCAAATTTCCGACACTGTAAAATTCCCGAATAATAAAATAGCCGAAAAATAAAAATACCGAATTGGAAAATTCCCGATTAGTTTTCTAATTCTCGAATAAAATTCCTAATTACAAAATTCCTGAATAATGAAATTCACGACAGTTTATAATATTTACTGAATTGAAAAATTCCCGACAAAAAATGGGCAAATTATAAGATATCTAAATTGAAAATTTTCTGAATTGTGATATTCCTGAAATTAAACATTAAAAATAATTTGTAAAAATAATATTTCCTTATTGTATTTGTAATCAATAAAACTTATTAACAAAAAATTGTTATTGTTTGGGAATTTTACAATTTGGTATTTTTATTTTTCTGCCATTTTACTATTTGGGAATTTTCTAATTCGGGAATTTTATAGTGTCGGGAATTTTATTTTTCGTGATTTTTCAGTCGTTCCTCGTAAAAAATTTTAAGTTTCTTCTAAAAATTTCGTGTATAAGGTTTGTTAATCGAATTGGTATTTTTATTCAATATAATGTATTCTAAGATAACAATATGAGAACCATTACTTTATTACAATTTTTCATCCACTTTGCAAACTTGATCCATTAGAAAATGTTCAGGTTTTCAAATTTTTAAACAAACCGCTTTCTTGGTCTTCAAATACCGGTTTATCCACTTTTGAATAAATTTATTTCGAGGAGATGTTCATTTCGTTGAAAAAGGACAGTTTATTGAAAATGGGTTATTTTTAGAATCTGATAAAACCGTGAAGTAGATCAGCCAGGCTCTTAATCATGATCACCATTCGATTTCATCAAATACCTTTAAATTTTTTTTTTTAATAGACTTGAAGGTAAAATTAGATTCTAATAAATTTAGAATCTTTTCAATTAAATTAAATATACAAAGTGGAAATCTTAACACGGAATCAACAGTTATAGACTATGTGATCATTTGCACCTGCACAGAGTGCTCGTTACTCAGGAATAAAAATAAAAAAATATGAACAACGGTAGTCAAGACTTTCAACCATTCACTAGATTTACTGCACACGCAACTTTATTTAAAGAAAGTTCCGGATATCGGCAAATTTTATTATCGCTTAATGCGATAATCATTATTTTCATTATCGGTTATATTTATTACTTTATCATCTGAAAAAACATCTTGAATTTTTGCATATCACAAATGTAAAATTAATTTTCTAACCAAACATTTTTATTTATTTTTTTTTAAAGGAATTATATTTTGATAAAAAATTATTTAGTTCGTACAGCTAAGCCACCTGAAAAGCGGGAACTGATACAGTTTTTGCAAGATTTAATATTTTGTTTTTTCCATTAAATTAAATTAAATTTTGAAGAGCAGTGAGTTTCTAGATTTTGAATTTTCGTTATTTTATTTACACTCAAATCTCGATATAAGACCGAAAATTTAAGACCCTAAACTCTAATTTCCCAAAATTTTAAATTCTCCAAAAAATATGAGGCCCACGGAAATTGTTTATTAACAAAATTGAAAGATTCCAAAAGTTAAGCTTAAAAAACTAGACAAATTCAGAAATTTGAAATTAAACAAATGATTGCATTTTAAAAATGATAAAATTACGAAAAATTTTAAATCTAAAATTATAAATTCTTGAAAATAATAATTGCCCAAAATTTAAAATTGCAGAATAAATATATAACTACGGAAATTGTTTATTATCAAAATTTAAATCTTCCAAAAGTTAAGCTAAAAATATTAGACAAATTCAGAAATTTGAAATTAGGCTAATTATTCCATTTTAAAAATGATGAAATTAGGAAAAATTTTAAATCACAAATTTAAAATTCCCGAAAAAATATAAAACTACTGAAATTGTTTATTAACAAAATTAAAATATTGCAAAACTTGATCTTAAGAAACTAGATAAATTTAGAAATTTAAAATTAGACAAATGACTACATTTTAAAAATGATAAAATTACGAAAAACTTTTTATCTCAAATTTTAAATTCCCGAAAATAGAAATTTTCCAAAAATTGAAATTGCTGAATGGAAATTGTTTATAAAAAATTGAAATCTTCCAAAAGTAAAGCTTAGAAAACAATACAAATTCCGAAAAAATATAAAAATACAGAAATTGTTTATCAATAAAATTGAAATATTGCATAAATTAGACTTTAAAAAAATTGTAACTTTGAAAGTAGGCAAATTATTAAATTTAAGAAATTACAATAGGACCGAATACTTCAAACAAAATATTTCTAATCCCCGAAAAAATATAAAACTATGGAAATTCTTTATTGGCCAAATTGAAATATTGCAATACTTAAGCTTAAAAAACTAAACAAATTCAGAAAATTGAAATTAGACAAATTATTAAATTTCAAAAATTACGAAAAATTGAAACCCCAAATTTCGAATTCCTGAAAATTACAATTTCCCAAAATTTTAAATTGACGAAAAAGTCCAATTATTCTCTCGTGGTTTCTGACATCTACTAACAATTTTATAGAGATTGTAAATAAACCAATATATAACTTTTTAATTTGGGGCGACAGAAAAATCTCAAAAATTAAAATATTTCTTGATAGAAAATTGATAACACAGTGCAATTATCTGATTATAAAATAATTCAAAACAGACAAAATAATATAATAATACTAATAATAATAATTACAATATTTTTATTTCATAGACCTATTTTTAATTTAACATTTATTTAAACACTTATTTATTATTATATTACATTTTCTATGAATTTATATTCATTAATTCAATTACCATAAAAAAATTCAAAAACTAATTGAAAATCTATTTTAGTTTTCACTGAATTTTTTGCTGTTCGATATCCCCACTACTGCCACGTTAACCAAAGTCTGTATATGCTCTCTCTCTCTCTCTCTGCCCTCTCTTACTATGCAATCTCCTTAAAAATCTTAATGATTCCTCATACAAAATTTCATACCTAATCCGTCAAAATTTCACTTCTGCCGTATTTCTTTGTTTGAATTTGGTTGAAAAATCTTTTTCTTTTTTTAGTAGAAAATTAATCTTCTTTTTCAAATTTCATTTCTTTTTTTAGTTGAAAATTCAACTACTTGCTTTAAAGTTGAACTATTTTGTTAAAATTTTTTTTTATTTTTGTATTTGTTTTAGCTACCATTTTAGTTGAAAATTTATTTACATAGTTGATAATTTAACTTTTTCATGGAAAATTCTCCTTTGCGTATTTTTGGCTAAAAAATTAATTTTTTTGGTAGAAACTTCATCGCTGTTTCTCAAATTGAAACTGATTGATTTTGAATCTTTTTTTATTTAATGTCTCTTCTTTAGTGGGACTCAACCATTTTCTGTTTAGAATCGAAATCTTTTCGGTGAAAGTATCAAGTATTACATTTTTCGCTTAGAAATCACCTTTCTTGTTAAAAATTCATTTTTTACCTTTAAATATAACCCTTCAATTTTTGGTTGAAAATTAGACTCTTTTAGTTGAAAACTCAAATTCTTGGAGGAAAGGTAGAAAGCGTAATTCCTTTGTTAAAAAAAAAAACATTTTTTCATTGAAAATAAAAATAATTTGTTAAAAAGTAGTTTATTTTTTATATAAAATTAATTTTCCTGGAATTACGTTTGTTTATTCAAAACCAACTGGTTAACAATTTCCTTTTTTCATCAAAAATTAGTTTTTTGAACTGAAAATTTAAAGATTCTATTTTTTGTTGAAAATTTACATTTATCTGCTAAAAAATTTAACTATTTCGATAAAACTTTATATTCTTTCTTGAGAAATTAAATTTCTTGTTGAAAATTATTCTTTTTTGCTTTAAAAGTCAATAGTTTTTTTTTTAAAGAAGTTCGACTTTTTATCTTTAAAAACTTCACTATGTTGTTAAAAATTCATCTATTTGCGTTCAAAATTAATGATTTTTCTTAAATATTTGTCTTTTTCATAGAATTAAACTAGTTGATACATTTTTTTCATTTTTTGTTAAAAATTATTCTGCTTTTATTAAAAATTCCATTAGTTTGTTAAATAACCTTCATTTGATTGGATTAAATTGTTTTGGATTTTAAGTTAAAATATTTTTTGAAATAAATATAAACTATTACACTTTTCTTTGAAATGTCATGGTTTTTGTTAAAAATTCGTTTTTTCCTAAAAAATTAACTCATTTTGTTTATAACTCATCATTTTCTTGAAAATCATTTTTTTAATGAAAATTGAACGAATATATTTTTTGTGGAAAATTTACTTTTATCAGTTAAAAATTCAACTATTTCGATAAAATTTTATCTGATATCCTCGAAAATGAAATTTTATGTTAAAATTTTTTAAAAGTCAACAGTTTTTTTTTTAATTCGACTTTTTATCTTAAAAAACTTTATTTAATTAAATTAATTACCTAAGGAGTTGACAAAATTTGAGGTTAGAATTGAAGGTTTCAATAAACTACTTTGAATAACTTTTTTAGAATAAATAATCAATTGAACAGCAAGCGTAGAATTTATAAACAATATTTTTAATATTAATTAATATAATTTAATAATATTTTCTTATTTTGCTAAGAAAACTGTTAAAATGTTGATATTAATTTTTTTTTAAATTAAGAAAAATAAATTCCTTATGATTAATAATAATCCATTCTTGCTTTTTAATGTCTTCTATAATTGTAAGTTATTTGTAGCATTTTATTTTGATAGACCCCATTGGATTTTCCTGATCCCAGCATTGGCTTATTGTTTCCCCCATTTAGGATTTAATTTTGTAGCAGTATTGAATCATGTTTATTTCAGTACTGTTTTTCTCAAACCTGTCTATTCACGCAATACTAGACGGGCGCTACACTGGCGGAGTCTAGTTTTTGCACGTGTTTGTAATAAATTTATATTAAATTTATAATAATGAGACTATGAATAATGCTACGTTTTATATTTTCAATATTCCAGAAACTCAAATTTCAACATAAATAATTTATTGTTATTATTTATTGATTGGTTAAATGAAAATAAAGCCTAACGTATTAATTATTTGAAATAATAAGCAATAATCATTTCGTAACCGAATCGCAAGTATAATAAAAAGCCTTATTATTTTCAATGATTTATTAACTTATAAAAAACATTGAATGTTAGAAATGGTTCATGTTTCACTTAAATAAATATTACGTACAACACTTGCGGAAACTCATGTTTTCATGTTTTTCGTGTACACAAACTTTTTTTATATTTTTAATTATCGGAAAAGTCTAAATATTAAATTTTTAGGTACCAAAAAATAATTATATTATTTAATTCATAATTTTTTTATCAAACTAGTCTATCTGTCTAGAAACTAGTCGATCCGACCGTTACATCCCAGTCTAACCACTGGATGTAGGGTGGTCCAAAAATGCATGGCAAACTTTCTTTGTATGCCATTTACTTTAACATTGCTATTAACATTGGTTCATTAATTTATTATTTAGAGCAATTGAATTTGTTTACACAATTTTTTAGAAATTCTTTTATTTTCTTGAAAATTTTTACTATTAGTCTAGTGGAATATTTATTAACATTAGTTCATTAATTTTAAATTGTCTAAACAAATGGAATTTGTATAAATAACACAGCCACATAAAAAAAAGTGTGCGGATCTGGTAACAAGACACACGTATTCCTATGGTTTTTGGGGCGCTGAATTAAAATTCGGTATCAAAAATCACCCATCACGTCATGGTTGAGCCATAACCTCAAAAAATGACGAAAAATCATGCACTGAGGAAAAT
>NC_046664.1:5962788-5977751 GCF_010883055.1 Belonocnema kinseyi | reverse complement strand
GTTGTTGACATGTTTTTGAAGTGAAAATTTGCATCACTGACATTATTTTGAAATTTATTTGCCTCAGTGCATGATTTTTCGTCATTTTTTGAGGTTATGGCTGAACCATGACGTGATGGGTGATTTTTGATACCAAATTTAGATTCAGCGCCCCCAAATCCATAGGAATACGTGTGTCTTGTTATTAGATCCGCCCACTTTTTTTGTGTGGCTTTATAATTATCTTGATGATTTTAATATTTCTTCAGTGGAATCAGTAATTAATTATTAGTAATGAATATTCTATTAGACCCACAGTAATAATTTTTATTTAAAAAAAAATTCGAAACGAAACTATAGAAAGAAATGCCATTTGTTTAAATAAATGAAAATGAATGTACTAATATTAATAAATATTTCACTAGAAAAATAGTAATAATTTTTAGGGAAACGAATTAAAAAAAGTTATTTAAACAAATTTTATTTCTTTATATAATCAAAAATTAATTAATTAATGATAATAAATATTTCACTAGACCAATATTAATAGTTTTAAGTAAAAAAAAGACCAGAATACAGTGCTCAAAATGTCGATTTCATGAAAAATAGACATTTTTTGTTTCAACGATAGTTTTCAGATACTAGTGGGGGTATGTTGGGGGCCCCCATACTTTCCCGTCATATTTTTCAAACTCAAAAAAATTATTCGAAAAGTCAAAAAAGTGATTTCATCCTATGCATTTTACATGGGAAACTTCAACTCAAAACCGGCATCTGTTAGAATCGAAAAAAATTAAGGAATTTCTTTTTTCGGATTTAGAATGAAGTTGGGGGGATCATTGCCTCTAAAAAAAGCGTTTTTGAGCCACCCTACTGGAGTCAGCCTGCAGCGCGCCAGTGTCGACTCAAGGCGGACTAGACAGAAACAGTACAGCGCCATGACATTTTTCCACACGGAAAATTCTTGTCCCACTAATGGGCGATCTGACTAGCTTAAGAAATATCAATTCATATTAATTAACTATAAAATTGATCATGTATTTTTTATTTTAATCGATCAAATAATGTATGAGTCACCTATTATAACGTTTTTCCTACGAAAAATTATAATGAACTATTTTTAAATTGTTTTTATGTGGGTTAGCTTTTCGTAACTCTCCCAGTAATAGTCGGTTTACCTTAAAAGTTTAATTATTTTGTTTGAAATTCGATTAATTTATGTAAGTCAACTTTAATGTTGAAAAATTCAATTGTTTTATTAAAAATTCGTCATTCTGAATTGAAAATTCAACTTTTCCTTTAAAAATATAACTGTTTTCTAAATATTAAGTATTTTCTTCTTGAGTTTAAATTTAAAGTTGATAACTAGAATAAAATGCAACCGTTTTGAATCCTCAGTTTAACTATATGTTTTGTAGGAACATTCATCATTAGCAACGATTCCTTGAAAGAGAAAAATAGAATAAAATAAAAATATGCATCATTATTGTCATATTAAATTACAGTAATGACTCAGCGAAGAGTAATTGGTTTTTTGTGGAGACTTCTAAAGAAATTTTATATAGCCCATTTGAGGGTTCACCTTGGCGCTTAGACTTTATTCGAGGGATCCCTTTTATAAGGGTTTTCGTAGAATCCATTAGGTTTCATTGGACAGGATATAGCGAGGCCGAATCATCAGCATTCAGCAATTTCAGGATACACAAAAACGATTTTTTTTAACTCGCAAGGACACTGATACCAGGTATTCTTCAGTTCACTACTTTGGCAAGGTTGAGGTAGTTAAGGTTCAGTTAACGAGCGCGAGAGTATAGACTTCGACTTACCGTTATATTATAGGCCTTTTGCTTTTTGTCTTCCATCATTATCATCATCATCTCACTCGACTATCTCGCAGTTCAGAACCAGATCTTATACACTAAAATTCTCTTGAAACATTTTACAGTTTCACACTTTTCCCATGATACCTATTAAATAAGAAAGAACAAAACAGAAAGAAGGTTTCGCTGAAAATAAGAAAAACAAATAGTGGCTCCATTCTAAAAATACTTCACACTATGTTAAACACTTTTTTCTACTGTCAACTGTCAACCATCGTCAAGTCGAAATCATCGTCGAATTTTAAGTCGACCGCAATTATTATAATCTGAAAATAATTTATTTATCGTAATTTGAGTGGATTCGGTCAAAAAATTTTCAAATTTGCAAGATATGAAAATCTATGTCGAAATGACGTCGAAACGACGTCATTTTAACTTATAAAATACTTCCAAGTCAAAAAGATGTAAAAGTTCATTTTCACATACTGAATAATTATTATCAATATTTTAATAATTTTAGGTTTGATTTCATTCCCTATTATCTATTCAAAGTCCATTTGTTTCTGAATGAAAATGCTATAATGTCTGTTACTTCATTTGAAGGATGAATTCCATATTAAAACAACGTGGTGATAGCATTTCATAATTCATTCTTGAATAATGGTGATAGTTCTATCATCCAAAATAAATAAATATTCATAATTAGTGAACATAAATATAAATTTCTTTGAATTGCCGGAATACTGGCAAGTTCATAAGTTCAAAATTCAAAATGCCCGCCCAATTGCACTACGCATTCCTACTACGCAATGCGCATACAAGTGACACTCTGTACAGCAGCAATGTTCTTGAACATCCGTTTCACAGCGTGTGTTGTCGCCTGCTAGTTTTCTTTTGCATTTTTAAGAAAAAAAAAGTGGTGATATGATGTCTGGCGACCCTGACAATAATTCATCTAGTGTCATGGAGTCTGACGAAGAAATCCTGAACGAGGAACCTTCATAAAGAAGACCGATATAAATCAACACTATTTGCAATGACCATGCTTGCACGTGCAAGCATGATCACTGCACACACTGTTAAAAATATTTATTGTAATTTTACCACTTTCAGAGATGTTCGTAATATTTAGTAGTGCCAAAGAAGCGTATTTACGGAAAAAATACCTTCAGTTTGTAATTTCACTATTAGGTTATGTGACATTAGAGTTCATTTTAGAAAAGTACCAATGAGTTGTATATTTGTAGGTGATGGTACGTCGATATGACAGCCATTTCGATGTCGATTCGAAAATTAGATCGACCCTGATACGATGTCGATTTCGGTGACAAATAATTGTCGAATCGACGAAAATTTCGACCTTTTTTCGACGCAAAAAAACGACATCGAATCGACGGTCCGTTGCTGACTTTGTTCCCTTCTCTAAATAATATTAATAATAATTTAGATAATAAAGAATAATTTCAGAGAATCTAACGGACTTCACATAGGGTGGTCTAAAATGCATTGACATTTTTTTCAAATTTTCATGCATATTGCTCTTTACTCTATCTCGGAACAAACCATTTTCAAATTTCGCGCCATGCGAAATTACCAATCCTAGCCAAGCTGATGACTGTCACGTCAGTCGTCACTTCATTCTCATAAAACATTGATTTCTAATAAAAAATCTGATTTTGGATTTTAAAAATTTCAAAATGGTGGTTCCAATATGGAAGAAACAAATCATTTAAAAAGTTTGGACCTTGATCAAATTATTTATAGTTAGTATTTTCGGGTCGCTAGTTTCAAATCTGATGTTGCATTTGTTGTAATCAAAATTCTAATTAGGTTTTTGAGACCGCTTATGTCTAATCTGATTTTGGATTTTAAAAATTTAAAATTATGGAATTAATATGGCGAATATGAATAAATTAAAATGTTCAGACCTTGATAAAATTGGTGATGCGTAGTTTTTTGGCATCGCTGAATTCAAATCTGGTGTTGGATTTTTTAAATTATAATGGCGGGCATAAAATAGTGAACTTGTTTAGATGTAAATAAATTCTTGGTGGTAAGGTCTTTGGGATCGCTGATTTTAAATCTCATTTTGAATTTTTGAAATTCAAATTGTGGATTCAATATTGCAGACATGAATTATTCAAAACGTTCGAACCTTAATCAAATTGCTGATCCGTAGGTTTATGGGGTCGCTGAATCCCAATCTGGTGTTGGATTTTTACAATTATATTGTCGGATACAATATTGCGGACATGAAATCCTAGAAATGTGTAAATCTGCATAAACTTGGCGGTAGTTACCTTTTTGGGTCGCCGATTTCAAACTATATGTTCAATTTTCAAAATCCAAAATAGCGGATTTAATTTGGGAGGCCTAATTTATTAAAAATGTTCGGAAGTTGATGAAATTGGTTATACTTACACTTTTGAGGTCGCTGATTCCAAATATGATGCTGCAATTTTCAAATCCAAAATAGCGGAATTAACATGGCGGAAATAAATGATTAAAAATGTTTTCACCTTGATCAAATCGATGATAACTAGGTTTTTGAGGTCGCTGATTTCAAAATTGATGATCGACTTTCAACATTCAAAATAGCGGTTCCAATATGGGAGGCATAAATTATTTAAAATGTTTAAACGTTTTGGAAATTGGTTATACTTAGATTTTTGAGATCGCTGATTTTAAATCTGATGTTGCATTTTCAAATCTAAAATTTTGGAATTAAACATGGTGGCAATAAATTATTAAAAAATTTTTGACCTTGATGAAATTTATGATAACTAGGTTTTTGGGGTCGCTGATGTCAAATTTGATGAAGGATTTCAAAAATTCAAAATGACGGATTCAATATTGCGGAAATAAATTTAGTTATTGTATTCTATTAAGTTAATTGGTTTGAGTTTAAGGAAAATACCGAGAAAAAGGCAAATAATATGGGGATAGAGGTAAGAATGTAAATTTTAAATTACTATTATTATTATTACTAAATAACAAAATTTTTGGATAATCTACAGGAAAGAAGTTAATAGTTTCAATAAACATCAAAGTCTATTTTGAATACTTAAAAAATAATTTTTCTTAGAAAATAAAATTTTTTTTTTTACTTTTTTTATATCCGAATTAATTCATTTGTATTCTCATAAATCGAATATTAGCTATTGAGGTTTGCCAATACGAAACTTCTCATAATTGGCAATCCCATTACACCTTTGCGTGCGTATTGATGGGTCAAGCTCAATTATAAATGCTTTATCGTCATTACATTCGCAGTCTTTCTTGCTCTTTTCATGAATTTTAATTGATTCTCCTTTTCCCAAAGCAATTTATTATTTTTGAGTAGTTTTTTCACTTTTTCACTCACAAAGGAAATTATTTTTCTTTCTATAAAAATCAAAATTAATTCTGACGTATAACACAAATATTATAAAAAACGAGGAGAAACGAAGGTTAAAATAATTTTAAAAATATTCTATTAAAGGTGTATTGTTATATTTTAGGAATTCACAAAAAATTAAATGCGTTCTTAAACAATAGTTAGATTTGTGGTTTTTGGCTCTAATTATTAGTCTTGTTGTTAAATTAATTGTTTAAACAATTTATTATTGTTTTTAGCACTTTTTTGTTAAATTAGATTTAGAAAGTCGCGGTTTTTTCGAATTTTTCAACTTATTTTCAACTTTGCCATTAGGATAAGGTAATCATTTATTGTATTTAATAAACGTAATTGTTTAAACGATTGGCAGTAATATTCTCTCCAAATAAAGTTAGAAAGTTACATTTTTTCAAAAAAATTTCACTTAGTAAGCTAAGAATTATTGAAAGTTAACAATCAAAATTGTTTAAATAATTTATTATCTATTTTTTTGTAAGATTTTTCGCCTATAGTAATGCAAGGTATTTGTTCTTTTCCTCGAAAATTGTCTATTTTCGCTCCTTTCGCATAGAGAGATTTAATAATTGATGCAATAAACAAAGTTAATTGCAAAAAAATTGTTATTGTTTATAACTCTTTGTTCTCACAGTAATGCTAGATATTTGCGGTTTTTTGTCTAAAATTTTCAAATTTTTGCGCACTTTTTACTCATAGCGAGGTGATATATTATCTAATTTAACGAACCTAATTGTTTATTAAAATCATTTTTTTTTTATTTATTTTTTACTGTAAATTTATTTCTGTTAAATAAAACAGATATTTAAAATATACTGAGAACTTTCTTTATGAATCATATTAAATGTAAATGTTAATTGAGTGCTTTTGTTTAAACTAATTTTCTTATTAATATTCATTGCTTATTCTGAAGTTAAATTTGAAAAAAATTAAAAAGAAAATCACAACTATCTAGCATTACTGTAAGAGAAGATAAGTATAAATAAAAAAAATAATAATAGCAATAATAATAATAATAATAGTAATTTTGTTATAAAATTATGTCTGTTGACTAGAATAAATTATTACCACACTTTGAATTCCAAGCTGTGAAAAAGTTTATTATTAAAAAAAGTCAAAACTCTGTAGCATGATTCTTAAAGATTATTATTAAAAATAAGAATAAATTGATCAAACAATTATTTTCATTGACTTGAATTATTATAGCCCCACTCTATTTGACAAGCCCAAACAAGGTTGTAAATTTGATGAAAAAATGCAACTTTCTAGCATTATTCTAAGAGAATATTGTTATATATAATAATAAAGAGTTTAAACAATTATTTTTATTAAATTTAATTTAGTATTCCCTTGATCTAAATAAAAAGATAAAAAATAGTCAGAAAATTCGAAAAAAAACCAAGACATTCTAAATCTATTCTAAGAGTCAAATTATATGAAACATAATAAATTGTTTAAACAATTTATTTCAAAATCTGATCATCAAAAGATAGTTAAAATTTATCTATTAGAAATAATCTGTATTAAAAAAATATAATTAGTGCCAAAAAATCATACAACTCAACTTCACACTCTCAATCCAAGAAAAGAATCTTTGATCAGAAAACATTTCTTCAAATAAAAAAAGACTATTCATTCTCTCAGTAAAAAAAAAAGAATCTCTAATTAAAAGAAAAATATTCATATTTTCTGTCAACGGAAAGAATCTTTGATTTACAGAAAATTTCTTTGAATCAATGAAACTTTGATTCACAAAAAAATTAATTTAAATCACTTGAAAATTTTGCATGCTGTCAGGCAATGAAAAGAATTTTTGATTGAAAGAAAAATATTCATTCTTATAGTCAACGAAAAGATTCCTTAATTCAAAAAAAATATCCTTGATTCTAAGATAACAATTTTTCTCTCAGTCAATGAAAAGAATCTTTAATTCAAAGAAAAATATGTATTCTTTCAGTCAAAAAAAGAATCCTTAATTCAAAGAAAATTTTTTTGAATCAATGAAAAATATTTTCTCTCATAGTAAAAAAAAAGAATCTTTGATTAAAAAAAAAATTTGGAATTAAAGAAAAATATTCATTCCCTCAAACAAAGAAAAGAATGTTTTATTAACAAGAAATGTAATTTAAATCAGAGAAAAAAATTATTGTCTCATTCAAAAAAAAAAGAATTTCTGACTTATAAAAAATTATTTTGAATAAAAAAGATGTATTCCGTCAGTCAAAGAAAAAAATCTTTGATTTTAAGAAAATTTCCATGAATCTAAGAAAACTATTTTTTATCTCAGTCAAAAAAAAGAATCTCTAATTGAAAGAAAAATATTTATTCCCTCAGTTGAAGAAAAGGATTTTTATTTCAAAGAAAATTTTTTAAAATCAATTAATAATATTTTCTCTCATAGTAAAAAAAAAATAATTTTCGAATAAAAGAAAATTTCTTGGAATTAAAGAAAAATAATCATTCTCTCAATCAAAGAAAAGAATTTTTGGTTAACAAAAAATTTGCTTCGAATCAAAGGAAAAACTTTATTCTCTCAGTCGAAGAAAAGATTTTTCGATTCATATAAAATTATTTTTAAGCAAAGAAAAATATGTATTCTCTCAGTCCAAGAAAAGAATCCTCGATTCAAAAAAATTTTTTTTGAATTATTGCAAAATATTTTCTCTCATAGTAAAAAAAAAGAATCTTCGATGAAAAGAAAATTTCATGGAATTAAAGAAATATCTTAATTCTCCCAATCAAAGCAAAAAATCGTTAATTCAAAGAAAAGTGTTTAATCTCTCTGCCAAAGAAAAGAATTTTTGATTCAAAGAAATTTTTTTAAATTATTGAAAAATATTTTCTCTCATAGTAAAAAAAAGTATCTTCGATTAAAAGAAAATTTCTTGGAATTAAAGAAAAATATTGATTTTCTCAATCAAAGAAAAGATTGTTTGATTAACAAAAAAATTTACATGGAATCGAAGGAAAACTTTCATTTTCTCAGTCAAAGGAAAGAATCTTTGATTTACGAAAAATTATTTTGAACCCAAGAAAAATATGTATTTTCTCAATCAAAGAAAAGAATCTTTGATTCTAAAAACATTTCCTTTAATCTAAGAAAGCTGTTTTTCTCTCAGTCAATGAAAAGAATCTTTAATTCAAAGAAAAATATTTATTCTCTTAGTCAAAAAAAGAATCCTTAATCCAAAGAAAATGTTTTTGAACCAATAAAAAAGATTTTCTCTCATAGTAAAAAAAAAGAATCTTTGATTAAAAGAAAATTTTTTAAAATTAAAGAAAAATATTCATTCTCTCAAACAAAGAAAAGAATGTTTTATTAACAAGAAATGTAATTTAAATCAGAGAAAAAAATTATTGTCTCATTCAAAAAAAAAGAATTTTTTATTCATAAAAAATTATTTTGAATCAAAGAAAAATATGTATTCTCACAGTCAAAGCAAAGAATCTTCGATTCTAATAAAATGTCTTTAAATCTAAGAAAACTGTTTATTCTCGCAGCCAAAGAAGCGAATCTTCAATTCAAAGAAAAATATGTATTCTCTCACTCAAAGAAAAAAATCCTTGATTCGAAGAAAATTTTTGTTTAATCAATAAAAAATATTTTCTCTCATAGTAAAAAAAAAAGAATTTTCGATCAAAAGATAATTTCTTGGAATTAAATAAAAATAATAATTCTATGAATCAAAAAAAAGAATGTTTGATTAACAAAAAATTTACTTTTAATAAAAGAAAAAGCCTCATTCTCTTATTCAAATAAAAGAATCTCTGATTCAAAAAATTTATTTTGAATCGAAGATAAATATGGTTTTTCACAGTCAAACAAAAGAATCTTTGATTCTAAGAAAATTTTCTTGAATCTAAGAAAACTATTTTTCTCTCAGTCAAAGAAAATATTCCCTAAATAAAGAAAAATATTTATTCCGTCAGTTGCAGAAAATTAATTTTTATTCTAAGAAAATACAATCTCTCATTCAAAGACAAGTTTCATTGATTTAAAGAAATAATAATAATAATAATTTCTTTGGATCGAAGAAATGATTTTTCGTTACATTGAAATACCGTCGTAACTTTTAAGTGTTTTTTTCTTGAATGAAAAAAAGGATTAAAAGAAGTTTCTTTAATTTAAAATACATAATTATCCTACTGTAAACTATCAGATATGCGTTTTATCTAACGATGATTCAACACGCAAATAGGGAAGTGTCAAACACAGACTGCAAATTCGTAATTTGTAATTCAAATTATTTTTATATGCCTCTGTAATTAAAAAATAATTAAAAGCAGCTTCAATTATTCAGAATCAAGACTTCAATTAATTAATTCAATTATTTTATTGTATATCTTGGCATAAACTTGTGATTAAACAACTATAAATTATAATTATATTTCACAGTGAGGAAAAACGAATTTTTTTACTCAAAAAGTTCCAGAAGTATTTCTCAATCGTTTTTAAAGTTTCCATTTTTTTAATTTGAAGCTAATGAAATATCCTAGAGGATCCGTAAGGCCGATTTTTATAAACAAGAAACTAATTAAATTGTTATTTAAGTGGAAAATTATGCAAAAAAGATAATTTTGCATATTTCTGACACTTGTTTTTCGCGATTTATATATATTTTTACAATATGCATGAAATTAATAACATTACTTTTGCTAAAGAGAAATGCTCATTATAGACCTAATTTATTATTTTACTCATTTGTTATAAACAAAATAATCGATTAACCTAAAATTTTCTGTAGTTTCATTGTATCAAGGCATTATTTATACTAATATTATTAAAAAATTATTTTAATATTATAAATAATCTCATCTGAACACTAAATAATAACTAATTTATTGTTATAAGCAAATTAACTTATTTTGCATTCTTATTCGTGGTACCAATTTTCTTTCCTGCAAAATTTTTTTCTTTTTCTCAAGAATAATAACATAAAATTTTCATGTCAAAATATGTTATTTTACCATTTTTCTTTGTTTTATAAACCTTGCTTATAGAAATTAATGTTATTATTAATAATTAGGAGAACTTCAGCGGGAAGTGTAGCAATAATAAAAAATTATGACCTTAATTAATGAAAAATTAAATAACAATAATGAATCATGTTTGTAATTTTTCATGCAAAGATTCTAAATGTTTATTTATGAATTTTACAACAAATTCTACAATCGTTTATTGATAAAAAATAAATCATCTTTCAAGTTTATTTTATCTGCTTGCCTAAAATTATCTTAAACTTTGGAATATTAAAAAAAAAAAATTTGAGAAGTTCTTATGCTGAAGTTATCATTTTAAGATTTTGTTAAAAATAATTGTTCACAAGAATCACAAATATTCATTTTTAGTCAATATTATTGATTAATATCACAATTAGGTTAATGCCAAATGTAATTAGAGAAAAAAATTTCTTCTACGAGGAAACGGCATATTGAAACATTTTTTAATAGAAATGGTTATCAACAATTTATAAAATATTTGTATGATGTCTTACATAGAATTTAAAAATCATTTTTAACTTATTTTCTGATAATTCTGAGTAATCTAACGACTTTTCTCTATTTATAAATAATAAATATAAATTTTTCTTTATTTGTTAATTATCACAAATAACGTGACATAAAAAATCAGGGAAAACGCTTGATTGAATTATATTATCTAATTGTTTATGATAACTGTGATTTGAAATTACTAAAATATGTATTCAATATGTTATATCAAATTTAAAAATCACTATTAAATAATTTTTGGATACTTTGAAGTGATCAAATGACTTTTTTAAATAAAAGAATAATAAATTTAAGTTTTTGTTTATTATTTATTATAGGGAAAACGGTTGATTAAGGCATTCGTTTATAGAAATTATTATTAACAATTACGGAAAGGTTTATAGAGTGTCTCATATCGAGTTTCAAACGCACAATTTACTTAATTTCTAATAATTTTAAAAAACTCAACATATGCTCGTTTGCTTACAAATATGTTTATAACAATAGTAAATATTAAATTGCATTCATTTTCATTTTCTTATGAAAAATCTTAGGAATTTGAATAAAATTGTTGTCAGTTGTGTTTAGTCAAGAAAATTTGTGATTCGAAATTACTCTTAATTTTATAAACAAATTATGTTAACAAATTCTTATTTAAGTAATTTATAAGAAGGAATGATCGCTCTTTTTTCTAATTATCATCAAATTCTGTTGCCAGTTATGTTTTTTCATGAAAATTTTTTGTGTTCAAGTTATTTATTAATTTTATAAACAAAGTATATAAACAATTTTTAATGTAGTTATTAGTAAGGGAATATACTAATTATTTCTTAATTAGGTTGTTCGCGATGGTTAGTAATGATACTTTGTAATATGATATTATTTGTGAATTTTATAAACAAATTATATAAGCAAATGCTCGGTGTTTACATTTATACGGATTAAAAAAATCGTTTTTCGTCTTTATTTTCTTCAAATTATGATTCTAGTGATGTTTATTATAAAAAATTTGTCATTTAATATTATTTTATAATTTTTTTATTCAAAAAATTATATAAACAATTATCGTAGTTATTTACACACGAAAAAATAATTTTTCCTTTTCATCCTTATAAACTTATGTTACCTGTTATGTTTAGTAATGAAACTTCGTTATTCAACATTACTTGTTTATTTGATAAACAAATAGTATAAATAAATGCACAGTGTCAGCATTTCTGATGAGCAAAAAATCATCTTTTCCATCATTGTCCTGACATTATATATTTAGTGATGCTTTGTGACAAAAATTTGTCATCTGATATTATTTATTAATTTTATAAACAAACTATATTAAAAAATTCTGAGTGTCGGCATATATCAGGAAAAAAACTCTTTTTTCTCTTTTAGTTTTTATCAAATTATATTAAAACTGATGTTCAGCAGTAAAATGTTGCCATTCATTTATGTTAAATACATTTTTAAAAAAATTATATAAACAAATAGACTGTGTTTACACTTATGAGGAAAACTAGATCATTTTTTCTCAATTCTTATAAAATAATGTTAACAGTTTATATTGAAAAAAAAATCGTTTCTGTATTGATTTTTCTTAAATTATGTTTCTAGTGATGTTTAGTATGAAAACTTTCTTATTTTATATATTTTTTATTTTAGAAGCAAATTACATAAACAAATGCTCTGTCTCAGCTTTTCTGAGCAATAAAACGGTATTTTCTCATAGTTCTCATCAAATTATGTTTCCAGTAATTTCAGTGATAAGAATATGCCATTCGACATTATTTGTTAGTTTTACAAACAAATTATGTAAACAAATGCTCAGTTTCGGCATTTATGAAGAAAAAAAAACATTTCTTTTTCTTATTGTTTATCAAACCTGTGAACAGTTATCTTTTGCAATAAAAATTTGCGAACCGAAATTATTTGTTAATTGCATAAACAATTTATGTAAACAAATGCTCCGTTTCGGAATTTGTAAAGGGACAAAAATAATTTTTTCTCTCAATTTCAATCAAATTATATTTCAATTGACGTACATTAATTAAACTTGATCATTTTATTTTTAATATATAAACAAAAAATATAAACAAATGTTGATCATTGGCTTTAATAAGGAGACAATTTTTTTTTAATGAATCTTATCAAATTTTGTAAGCATTTATGATAAGTAATGAGAATATATCACGGTATTATTTGTTAATGCTATAAACAAATTATGTACACAAATTCTAAGTGTCGTAATTTGTTAAGAAATAAAATCTTTCTTTTAATTTGTAATCAAATTATGTTACCAGTTATTTTTAGTGATGAGAATATGTCATTCGATATTATTTATTAATTTTATAAACAAGTTGAGTAAACAAATGCTCAGTCTCACCATTTATAGGAATAAAAAATACTTTTTTTTATCTTAAACATGGTATGTTGCAAGTAATATATAGTAATAAAATTTGTTTTTATTTGAAATTATCAGTATTTTATAAACAAACTATATAAAAAAAATCAGTGTCAACACTTCATAAGGAGAAAAAAATGTTTTTCTTCTAATTAACTTGAAATTGTATTTTCTGTGATTTTAAATAATGAAACTTTGCCATTTTATATTTTTTACCAAATTTATTATCAAATTATACAAAAAAATGCTCATTTACGCTTTTATAGAACGAAAATCGTCTTTTCTCATAATTCTCATCAAATTATGTTACCATTCACTTTTAGTTATAAAAATTTGTTTTTTAAAATTATTTTTCAATTTATAAACAAATTATGTAAACAAATGCCGAATGTCACCATTTCTTAGGAGAAAAAAATCATCTTTTCTTTAAATTTTTAATTAAATTATATTGCGAGTCATGTTTACTGATGAGATTTTTTCTTCATTTGAAATTATCAGTTAACTTTCTAAACAAATGATTAAACAAATGCTCAATTTTCGGTATCTATTAGAAGGAAAAAACTTTTTTCTCTCTCAATTCTCTTCAAATTATATTACCAGTGTTGTTTAATAATGACACTTGATTATATTAAAAAATGTATAAACAAATTATATAAACAAGTGCCTATTCTCGACTTTTGTAAGAAAAAAATCGTCTTTTCTTACAATTATCATGAAATTATGTTACAAGTTATTTTTAGTAATAAAAATGTGTCATTGGATATTATTTCTTAGTTTTATGGACAAATTATGTAAACAAATTTTTATTGAAGGTATTTATAAGAAGGAATAAAGCGGTTTTGTCATTATTTCCCTCAAATTATGATTCCAGTGATATTTATTAACAAAAGCTTGTTATTTATTCTTTTTTATTTGTTTTACAACAAAATATATATAAACAAAAACAAATGCTTAGTGGGGGCAAATTTTGAGGGGCAAAAGTATTTTTTTCTCTTCATTCTGATTGAAATATGGACCTAATTATGTGTCATAATGATTGTTTCCCATTAGACATTATTAAATACTGTAATGAACAAATTATATAAACAAATGTCCCGTCTCTTCTGTTATAACAAAAAAAAATGGTCTTTTCTCGTAATTCTCATCAAATAATGTTAACAGTTATTTTTAGTCATAAAAATGTGTTATTTTATATTATTTTTTTTTTTAAGAAACAATTTATATAAACAAATTATATTTCAATTGATGTTTAGTAATTAAACTTGATGATTTTTTTTTTAATTTATAAACGAATCTTGTAAAAAAATGCTCAGTATCGGCCTTTATAAGGTAAAAGAAATTATTTTTTCTAATAATTGATATTAAATTTTGTTACTGTTTATGTTAAGCAATGAAAATATGTCACTCGGTATTATTTGTTAATTTTATAGACAAATTATGTAAACAAATTCACAGTGTCGAGACAGAATGCTTTTTTCCGTTGATTTTCAATTTAATTATATTGCAAGTGATGTTCACTGATAATATTTTTTTATTTGACATTATCAGTTTATTTTATAAACAAACTATTAAACAAATGCTCAATGTTCGGCATTTTTAAGGTGAACAAAATCGTTCTTCTTATTCCTCATTAAATATATCAAGAGTTGTTTTCAACAATATAAATTTGTGATCCGACATTATTTGTTAATTTTATAAACAAGTTATGTAAACAAATACTTAGTTTCAGCATTTATAGGGCTTTGCTTCTTTTTTTTCTTTCTTAATTTTGACCGAAGTATATTACAGGTTATTATTATTATTATTACACCATTAAGCCATTTCCCTTTCGGGGTAGGCGTGACTCACTCGGCAGGGGAAAGGAGTAGTGTGTGGATGGGATAGAGAT
>NC_046664.1:5938362-5962688 GCF_010883055.1 Belonocnema kinseyi | reverse complement strand
AGTATTCCATCTGCATCATATACCATTTCCCCCCTACTATTTCTCATGTTGACAATTTCTGAATTTTTGTTTCCTTTCATTTTTTTATAAAGTAGTTTCCTGAAGTATATTACAGGTGATGTGTAGTAATAATTTTTTTTTTTTCATTGTCATTATTAGTCCATTTTATAAACAAACTATGTAAACGAATGCTCAGTGTCAACATTTCATATAAGAAAAAATAGTTTTTTTCTTAATTCTCCTTAAATATCATTGTCAATGATTTTTAATAATAAGGCTTTGTCATTTCATATTTTTTACAAAATTTTATTGATAAATTACATAAACAAATTCTCAGTCTCAGCTTTTATAAGAATAAAATCGTCTTGCCTCATAATTTTTATCAAATCATGTTACCAGTTACTTTTAGTCATAAAAATGTGTTATATTATTTTTCAATTTATAAACAAATTATGTAAACAAATGCTCGATGTCGGCATTTATGAGGATAAAAAAAACTGGTTTTTCTCTTAATTATTTTCAAATTACATTGCCACTGATGTTCAATATTGAAACTTAATCATTTTTTAAAATTTATAAACAAATTATATAAACAAATGCTCATTATCGGCTTTCATAATGAGATTTTTTAAAATTTTTATAAAATTATGTTACCATTTATTTTTAGTAATACAAATGTGTCATTCAAAATTATTCCTTAATTTGATAAATATATTCTCTGTGTTGGCATTTATAAATAAAAATAACTCGTTTTTTTCTTAATTTTCTTCTAACATTATTCTGTTATGCTACGACAAAAAATGGAGTCTCTTGTACTTAATTTTCTTATCGCTGTGATTGATTTCGTATAAAGCATTCCTGATCTTATCCAGCAGGATACGAGAATGCTGAAATAAGAAAAGAATATTATCCAATAGCTTCGATCTTCGGGTCCATCGTTATGACTTAATCATTCGCAAATGGCCTTCAAATTCCATGTATTCCAGTCTTTAAAAACCATAGACTGAAAAGATTAAACGTCAAGGCCAAAAAGTCAGAAAATTCTTTTGAGGAAAAAAATAATATTAACTTTTGGGTCATTCTAATTAAATATTAATTTATTAGATAATTAATTAATTTTCTACTAGACAAGGCGATTGACCCTATTGCTACTCTCTAGATTTAAATCAGTTAAATTTTTTTACTTATTCAAATCAGTTACTAAATTCTTCTTACGAATCAGTGATTTTTACTGATAAATCAGTAAGTTTTTATCCATCAATAACAATAACTGATTCATGGCTATAATTCATTCACTGAATTAAATTAGTAAAAATTGTAAATGATTGAAATATAGAGCCTTTTTATGTGTTTTTTTTTCAAATCACGATCAGAAATTATTAAGAAAAATCTACCAATCTTCCTCATAGATTTTGACTTGTTAAAAAGTATAATTTTTTTCCCTGAATATGATATTGAATTGACACTCAACTTTTGTTATTGATTTTTTTTATTATGCTTAAAAAAATGAAGTAAAAAAGACAAAATAAAATAAGGAAAGGGATTTGGATTTTTCGTTCCTTTCCCTCATTTTTTATTTCGGTAAAATTTTTAATTTATGATTTTTCTAATTCATCAATTTTTTATATGAAAGTGTCTAAATGAACAATTTGACATCATGACGAATTCCAAAGCAATCTGTACGGTTTTGAATAATTATGAAAGATTAGAGATTACTTCTTTTTAGATCTCCGTAATTTTTTTAATGATTTAGGTTTTATTGTAGAGGAACAATTTTAAATTTTGAAAACTTTTAAATTTCTGAAAGAAGAATATGAGAGACTTTGGACCATTTTTTTAAGTTTTCAGGATTTGAAAATTTTCTGGGTAAATTGAATTGTGCCAAATTAAATAATTTTAGGAAAACTTGAATAAAATTTAAGAGACATTCAAAAGTTTTGAAACGATTATGAAATAATTAAAACTTGTGAAGATTTTTTAAAATTTTTTATAAATTTTCACGGAAATTTGAAAAAAAGTTATAATCCTGGGAATAATTTTCATAATTTTTTATTCAAAAAAATTAATTTTGAAGATTTTTTAAAAAGATTTATTAAACGATTTTGTAGAATTTGGACAAAGAGGGTAGAAGATTTTATAGTAAAGTGTTTCAATTTGTCAATAATAAGAAATAAAAAATAAAGTAAATTCAAGAAATATTTAGAAGAATTAATGAGATTCAAATAGAATTCTAAAAGTAAACAATTTTTTAGAAATTTGGACTTTTGAAGTTTTTAAAAATTAAGTTTAGAAGCTTTAAAATTATTTCGAAATGTTTTAAGAGAAAAAATAAATTTTCTTTAAATTCTTGGGAAAATTCAGAAGATTAGAAGTCATTTTTTCATCTTAAATGATTTTTCAAATTTTCTGAAAGAAGAATACGGGAGACTTTAGACCATTTTTTCAATTTTTGACAATTCGAGAATTTTCTGGGTAAGCTGAATTTTGCAGAGCGTCAATTGAATGTCAAAAAAATTGTTTTTGAGACAAATGAGAAAATTTTAAATGATTGTTTTGTAATTCATTCTAAGAGGAAATTAGACAAAAAATAACTTTTTAAAATTATTTTCTCAAATTTTGAAAAAGCGTGTACAAAATTTTCAATAAAATTTTTCAATTTTGCCATAGTAAATAATTTTAGAAACAATTGGAAAATGTTTAAGAGATATTTAAAAGTTTCAAAACGATTCAAAAATAATTAAAACTTGTGAAGATATTTTAAGAATTTTGTAAAGTTAAACGAAAATGCTAAACAAATTTTCAGATTCCTAGTAAAAGTGTCAACAATTTTTTATTTCTAAAAATTAATTTCAAGAGATTTTTTGAAAAGAATTTAAAAAGATTTTATAACAAAGTTTTTCAATTTGGTAGCAATAAAAAAATGAAAAATAAAATTAAGAAAATAAAAATTCGAGTGAATTCAAAAAATATTTGGAAGAACTATAGAGATTCAAATATAATTTTTAAAATTAACAAGTTTTCAGAAATTTAGATTTATAGAGATTTTAAAAATTAACTTTTTAAGCTTCAAAAGAATTCTGAAATGTTTCAAGAGAAAAAACTTTTTTTCTTCAAATTCTTGGAAAAATTTAGAAGATTACGAGTCATTTTCTCATCTTGAATGATTTTTCAAAATTTTAAGAAAAATTCAAGTCAGTTGAAAATATTTTCAGGATTTGAAGACGCTTTAAATAGATTAGAATTATTTAAGAATATCGAAACATTTACCAAAATTTATCAAGCATTTCTTTATTTCTTCGAAAACTCTAAATGTCTTAATCTTCTTTTAAAAGGATTCGATTTTTTTCTTAAGTTTTGTAAAATTCCAGAAAACAAAAAGATAAAATTCTTTGAAATGCTCTTGACTCTTTCTTAAAACATCCAAAATATTAATTTTTTGTTTTAATTTTCCCAAAAATCTTATGAAATTTATATTTATATAAATTTCAAAACCAACTGATAATACTAAATTATAATAAAAATTAAGTGTTCCAAAACTTTCAGCAAGTAAATAGTTATTTGACATTTTTATATTGTATTATTATTAGTATAATTTTCATTAAGGTATTTAAAAAAGTTTTACATAGGCGAATATAAATTTAAATAAACACGTTGAAGATTGTGTTGTCCAAATTTGTTTGATTATTAATTTTTTCAATTTGCAAGAATTTTGTAGTTAAATTTGAATGCTGAACGTTGAAAATTTTTTTTTTATTTATCTGGAATTTGTTCGATTTTCATTCGTAACATAGTTATCACGATTAACACAAATTTGAAATGATTCATCAAAATGATACTCAATTAATGTGTGCTTGAAATATGCTAACGAATTGAGTATTTACAAAAAATGTATCTATTTAATAATTCTCAGTGACTTTTAGTTACTCACGCTTGAGAAAAAAATTCGTTATCTTTCATCTAAAATCGCACCGCGGATGATTATCTCGAAAAATACTCATGTAAAGTCAACGATTTCAATAAATTTTATTGCGCTTGTGATTTTATCTTGCAAATTAGACTTCTTTCGAAGAAAAAAATCTTATAGGTGAATAAAACACAGACAACGATTTGTGATTTGCTTAATAATTTAATTACTTGTTTAACTGCTTAGAACTCAATATTCAATTAAACACTACACATTTGAAAATTTTTATTTATTTAAAAATTTTATTACCCTAAGCACCACTACGCATTTTTTTGTTTTAATATTAGAAACTATACAAAACTCAAAAAATTTTAAATTAGAAGCAGTTGGATTCCATCCAAAAAGAGGGATTTCCACTAAATAGTTGAATCTTCAACAACAACAACAATTTTTTTTTGAAACTTTTGCATTCCTAATTTAGAAAAATTTTCACCCAAGAAGTAGTAAATTCAATTAAGTTGTTGCGTTTTCAATCTAAAAGATAATTTTCTGCAAACCCGGTAAATTTTCAACACGAAAATATGAATTTTTATGAAAACAGTTAATTTAGAATAAATAGTTGAATTTTTAACCCAGAAGGACGAATTTTCTACAAAACAGGTAATTTTTTCACCGCAAGAGATCACTTTTGAAAAAAATAATATTAAACAAAATAATATAATTCATTGAAAAATAATTAGATTTGCAACCAAAAATATTAATTTTTAATTGAACAGTTGTATTTTTAACGAAAAAAAGAATTTTCGCCAAAAAAAGACGTTAATATTTTTGTCAAAGAGAAGAATTTTAATTAGACGTAGAATTTTCTACCAGGAGAGATTTCTCAGTCATAATCGACTAAAATGCCTAATATCTTTTCTGAAACAAATTCTTGGATTTTTAACAAAAAAGTATAGTTTTCAACCAACCAATTAAAGTTGTTACCATAAGAGGTAAATTGTTAACAAAATAATTGCATTGTTTCCTAAAAAATATTAAATTTTTTCTAAAAATTTAATTTTCGGGCTAAAAAGACGAATTTCTAACAAGGAGAGATAATTTCAACTAGAAAAAAACCCAAAAAAATTTTTAAAATGTCAAAATTTTTTTTGACTAAGTTGTTGAATTTTCAAATCAAAAAGGCGAATTTTAATCAAACAGACCCATTTTTAATAAAGAAGGATGACTTCTAGACTAAATTTCTTAATTTCAAACAAATAATATAATATTAACCAAATAATTAATTTTGCTGTCCACAAAGATAAATTATAGAATTTTTATTACATTTTAAATTTTCGACCAAGAGACATTTTTCGATAAGGAGTGAAATAAACGTTAACCAAATCGTTCAATTTTGAAGCGAAGAAGACGAATTTTAAATAAAATAATTAAATTTTCAAAGACAAAGGACATCTTTCTAACAAGAATTTTTATTTTTCAACAATATAATTGAATTTTTGACCAGATGAATAAATTTTCAAACAAACAAGTCATTTCTGAAACAAAAGAGATCTACTTTTAGCCCCTAAAAAAGAGTGTCTTTTTAACAGAATTGTTGAATTTTTAACAAAATGCTTGAATATTTAACAAAATAATTTATTTTTCAAACATGCAATAAAATGTTTTACCAACAGAGATAAATTTTCAACGAAATCGTTACATTTTTGACCAAAAAAGATTAAATTTGCAGAAAAAGAGATAAAATTCCAAATATAAAACACGAACTTTTAACAATAACAAAAATTAAATTTCCATCAAAAGAAATGAACTTTCAGCCAAAAAAAAAAGCGAATTTCTACCCAAAAAAGATTACTTATTAAAATAAAATCTAATAAAATTGTTGTCAAATCTGCATTTAGTGATCCCGGATTTAGTGATTCCTTGAATTGATGTCGCGCCTAGCGTATGGGTGAGAGGAGCTGCGGAAGGATTTCGGTGTTCACTCAGGCGTGACGAAACGGAAATAGAAACACTGTCTCCGTCACCGTCAGCCCCAAACCTACCCTAAATTTAGTGATTTTTTAACCTTCGGGTAGCATTTTCAATTAAATAGTGAATTTTCGGCCTAAATTAAAAAAAATGTGTTTAACAATTATTATTCAGTTTATACATTGTTAAAATTCAGACATAAACCTTTTTCATATTTCCCTTTTTGTCTCGACTTTCCACTCAAATGCGAACTAAATGGATAAAGAACAAGTAAGAAAATTGAACTATTTTAGCATAAAAGTTAATTGTTTATCCTGAAAAATTGAGCCATCTTTTTGTATTAAAAATTCTACAGTTTGGATAAAAAATATGAGTTTAATTTTTAAATTCATCTTTCCGTTTGTAAATTAAATTATTTTGACGAAATTCTTTTTTTTTTCGTCAAAACTTAATTTTTCCAACCAAAAATTAAACTGATCCATTTTCGGTGGAAAATTAATCCTCTTGGTTGAAAATGAATCTTTTTCGTTGCAAAATCAATTGTTGGGTTAGAAAATTATTTATCATGTGGAAACATTTTTAAAAAACTTTTATTTGTACAGATTAATTTTTTCCTGGACTTTACTGAAAGTTATAAAAAAATTAATCTTCCGGGTTGAATATTCATTTCTTTCATTGCAAAATTTAAACCTTTTTTTGAAAAAAATTTTTTTTTTTATATACTTACATTTTGTAACTGAAATTGATTTGTACCGTTATTGATTTAAATTTTAGTTATTAGTTAAAAACTTAAGTATTTGGTTAGAAATTCGTGTGCCTTAGTGAAAATTAGTTTTTTAATTGTAAAAAATTAAGCGTATTGATTGAAAATTTGATCATTCGATTAAAAATTCATTTTTTAAATGAAGTTTCTTCGTTTCAGTTCAATATTTATGTATTTTGTAAAAATTAGTTTTTTTTATCGTAAAAAATTAACAGTGTTGGTTGAAAATGGATCTTTTTTTTTTATTTGTAAAAAATTAAACGTGTTGATTGGAAATTCGACCATTCGATGGATCTTTTTAGTTAAATATTCATTTCTTGATTGAAACATTTATCTTTTTATTTGGAAATTCATTTGTTTGATTAAAAATTCATTATTTTATTTGACAAGTTCATTTCTTGTTTTAAAATTTTAACTATTCCGCTGAAAATTCGTACTGATTTTTTCACAAAATTAATTTGCTAATTTATATATTTATTATTTATTGAAATTCAGCTTCCTTAGTTAAAAATTATACTATCGGGGGGGGGGGGGGGGGGGGTCTTTTTTTAATAGGAAATTGTTCTTTTTGGTTGCAAATTAATCTTTTCGGTTAAAAAGTCAATAGTTTTGTTTGAAAATTCAATTTTTTTGTTTAAAATTCGTGCATTTTTCTGAAATTCGTCTTGTTTAAATAATATTCTTGGTTTAAAAAATATCTTTTTAGTCAAAAATTCAACAATTTAGTTAAAGATTTTTTTTAGTTAGGAATTGACCGTATAGTTAAAAATTATTTCTAGTTAAAAATTCATTGATTTGGTTAAATAATCGTTTTCTTTCTAAAAAATTATTCGTGTTGATTGAAAATTAATTGTTTTGTTTGAAAATTTCTTCATTTAATTTTGTTTCATTGTTGGTTAAAAATCTATATTTTTCAGTTGCAAATCTCTATTTCTAAAATTTAACTGTCTTTTGAAAATTCCATTTTTATATTAAAAATTAATTTGTCTTTTAATTGGAAATTTCACTATTCCTTTTTTGATCAGTATTCATCTTCTTGGTTTGAGAAGCATTTCTCTAGGAAAATTTATTTTTTCAAATACGAATTTCTGTTTGTTTAAAATTTGTTTTTCATTCCCTAAATCAACGGTTTAGTTAAAAATTAATGTATTTTATTGAAATTCTTTTTGTTAATTATTCTTGTTGATTGATAAATTATATTTTATATTAAAAATTCAACCCTTTGATTTAAAAATCTTTTTTTAGGATTCATCTTTTAATTGAACAACTGTCAAATACAATTTTTAAGTATTTTTTCTAAATTTTTTTTTTTAAATAAAAAATTTATTGTTATTTGCAAATTTATCGCTTTTGTTCTAAATTCCACTGATTGATTAAAAATGGGTTTGATTCATAAAAGATTGATCGTTTTAGTTGCCAATTCATTTCTTGGGTGAAAAATTCAAATGTTTTCTCAAAAAGATGATTTATTTAGTAAAAAAATTAATTTTTAACTTGAAATCAAACTATTCCTTTTTTGTCACAAAATTATCATTTTGAATTGAAAATTTAAAAATTTTATTATAGAATCATGTTTTTTGTTTAAAAAATTATTTATTTGGATAAAAATTCATTTCATTCATTGAAGATTCATTGTTTTAGTTGCCATCTTTTCGTTGAATGAAAATTTATTTTTTTAAACCAAAGTTCATCTTTTTTCGCTGGAAATATAACTGTTTTACTTTTTGTTCAAAATTAATATTTTTAAATTTTAAATTTAACGATTTGGTACAAATTTTATATTTTTTGTTTTAAAATTCATCTATGAGGTTAAAATTTTATTTTTCTGGTCGATAATTTAATTTTTTTCATAATTCGTTTATTATTAATTGAAAACTAATTTTTTAAACTACTTAATATAATTATACCATTGTTGGTTAAAAATCAATTTTCTTGATTAAAAATTCATCTTCAGTTGCAAATTCAACTATTTGGTTAATAATTCATTCATTTTGTTGAAAATACTTCTTTTATAGTGGAAAATTGATCTTCTTGGTTGAAAATTTAATTATTCTGTTTAAAAATTGATTTATTTTTAATAATTGAAAATTGCTCTTCTTTATTTGCAAATTCCACTAATTGTTTAAGAATTCAAACATTTTATTTTTAAATTTAGTTTTTTTATTTGAAAATTCGTTTAATTATTGGTTGAAAATTTATTTATTTTTACTGGAAATGGATCTATTCCATGATAATTCAAAATTGATTAAATCGAATTATTTTGTTTGGAAATTTCAATTATTTTGTTTGAATATTCGTTTTATTATTGTTTGCAAATGTATTTATTTATTTTTTTATAGTATAAAATTAATCTTCTTGTTTGAAAATTTATTCATTCATTCATTTATTTATTTACAAAAAGTGAAACCATTTAAGTGACGAATAAAATTTTTTTTTTTGAAAATTCAACTATTTGTTTAAAAATTAATTTATTTTGTTTGCAATTTCGTTTTATTATTATTGGAAAATTTATTTATTTTTTCCACTGAAAATGAAATTAATTTACTGATGATTGAAATTCGATCTTCTTTAGTTGTGAATTCAACTATTTGTTTAGAATCCACCTAGTTTGTTGTAAATATTCCTTTTTTGTCAGAAAATTTAATTATTTTGTTGGAAATTTTATTTATTTCGTCTGAAAACTTAATTATTTTATGAGGAAATTCGTTTCATTCTTGATTGAAAATTTATTTATTTTTTCACTAAAAATGAAACTATTTCATTCAAGATTAAAAATTAATCTCATTTAATTGCAAATACTTTTTTACATTAGAAAATTAATCTTCTTGGTTGAAAATTTCATTAACTTATTTTAAAAATTATTTATTTTGGTTGGACATTTAATTATTTTGTTTAAAAAGTACTCTTTTTTTATTAAAAATTAATTTGTTTCACTCAAAATATTCCCATTCCGTAATTGTAAAAAATTTGATTTTCTTTAGGGTCACATGTAATTATTTGGTTGAAAATGCGTGCTTTTTGCAGAAAATTCTGTTGTTTAAATATTCACCTTTGGTTATAAATATCACTATTCCATTTTTTCAGTTATTGTTTAAAAATTTAATTATTTTAGTTCGTTATTAGTTACAATTTTTTCCACTGAAAATGCAACTATTCCTTTGGTGATTTAAAATTTATTTTCACTATTTTCAAATGAAACTATTTGTGCAAAAATTCATCTATTTTCTTGAAAATACTTTTTTTTATAGTTGAAAATTAATCTGGTCGGTTTAAATTATCTTGTTTGACAATTTATTTATTCTCTTTTACTGAAAATACAACTTTCACTGTGATAATTAAAAATTAATCTGTTTTAGTCCTAAATTCAACTATTGGTTTAAAAACTCTTCTAGTTTTAAATTTAAATTATTTTCTTACAATTTTTTTTTTTACTGAAAATGCAACTATTTCATTAATGATTATAAATTTATCTTTGTTAGTTGCAAATTCAACTATTTGTTTTAAAAGTAATTGATTTGGTTGAAAATGCTATTTTTATAGAAGAAAATTAATCTTCTTGGTTGAAAATGAAATTATCTTTTTGGAAAATTTTATTCTTGTTCAAAATTGATATATATATATATTTAATGAAAATGCAACTATTTCACTTTTGATGAAAATTTAATCTTCTTTAGTCTTAACACTCAACTATTTGTTTAAAAATTCACCTATTTTGTGAAAAATAATTTTTCTATAGTACAAAATTAATCTTTTTTAGTTGCAAATTTAAATATTTGTTTAAAAATTAATTTTTTTTCGTTGCTAATTCAACTGTTTGCTTAAAAATTAATCTATTTTATGGAACATACTCCTTTTATAGTAGAAAATTAATATTCTTCGTTGAAAATTGAATTATTTTGCTTGAAAATGTATTTATTTTATTTAAAATATTATTTTCTTATTAAAAATGCAACTATATAAATAATGATTTAAAATTATTGATCTTTTGCAGTTGAAAATTTAATTATTTTGTTTTGATATTCGTTTGATTATTGGTTGAAAATTTATTAATTTCCTTTTTCACTGATAATTCAATTATTTCATTGATGATTAAAAATTGACCTTCTTTAAATTTAAATGTAAAAATAAATTTCTGTAAATTTAACTATTTTTTTTTGTTTTTTCAGGGTAGAAAATTAATCTTCTTGTTTGAAAATTTAATTATTTTGTTCGAACATTCGTTTATTTACTTCTTTTTTTTGACTGAAAATGAAATTATTTTATTAGTGATTAAAAATTTATCTTCTTCGATTGTAAATTTAACTATTTGTATAAAAAGCCATCTATTTTGTTGAAACAGCTTCTTTTATAGTAGAAAATTAATCTTCTTGATCGACAGTTTTATTATTTTGTTTAAAAATGCATTTATTTTATTTGAAAAATTATTTTTTAACTGAAGATGCCACTATTTCATTGATGATTTAAAACTGATCTTTAGTTGAAATTTCAACCATTTGTTTAAAAATTCATCTATTTTGTTGAAAATACTTGTTTTGGAGTGAAAAATTAATCTTCTTGATTGCACATTTAATTATTATTTATTTTAAATTTATCTTTTCTGTTAAAAATCTATTTTATTATAAAATTCGTGTCATTATTGTTTGAATTTCTTGTTGCTGAAAACATAACTATTTTGATTTTTTTTTTAAATTAAACCATTTTGTAAACTAAAAAAATATTTTCAACAAAATATGTGAATTTTTAAACAAATAGTTGAATTTACGACTTAAGAAGATCGTTTCGAATCGTCAAGGAAATAGTTCCGTTTTTAGTAAAAAAATTTAAAGTAATAATGCAACTAATTTTGCAACAAAATAATAAAATTTTCAACAAAATAGAATAATTTTTAAATCATAAGTTTAATTTGCAAGTAAAGGAAATTAATCTTTAATCGCCAATGAAATAAATGCATGCTCATTAAAAGAAAAATTTAATTTAAAAATAAAATAAATAAATTCTAATTTTATAGTAGCAAATTGGTTCAAAATTTATTTACTTTTTTTTGAAAATTTAGTTATTGGGTTTTAAGATTCGTTTCATTATTTCTTAAAAATAAATGTTTTGTACTGAAATTTTCTGGTTGACTTCCCTCTAACTTCTAGTATCTTCCGATTATTTATTTTCTGTAATAAAAATATTTCTTAGTTAAACTGCAGAATTCCTAAAAATAAAACCAAAAATCCAACGAAAAAATTTAAACAACCAACATACAATGTTCCTATTAAAATTTGAGCAAAAAAAATAAAGAAAGAAAAACACTTTATTTCTCCAAAAAAGAAAAGAAAATAATTTTCCTCCTTGGACAAAAATAAAAAAGAGGATAGAATAATGAGAAAGTAAAATTTCTTTCTTCTTTTTAATTTTTTTCTAAGGAGGAAAATTATTTTCTTTCCTTTTTTATGAGAAAAAAGTGTTTTTATTTATTTCTGATTTTTTTAAAAACTTCAATAGGAACATTTTTGGTCGTTGTATTTGTAGTTTTATTTTCAGGAATTTTGCAAATGGACTTCTTTAATGTAGGATTCATTTTTTAATTTTTTTAGGGCAAATTTTTATAACAAGTTGATTAAGTTTTCACTTCTTAAATAACAAATGTTTTTATTACAGAAAATAAATGATCGGAAGATATTACAGGTTGGAGGGAAGTCATGCAGAAAAAGTCAGTGAAAAAGATTTGTTTTCAAGAAATCATAAAGCGAATTTTAAAACCAAATAATTAAATTTAAAAATAAATAATCAAATTTTCAAGCCAAAAGATTTTAATAATCAATGAAATAGTTGCAATTTCAGTAAGAATAAATTTTTAAAAAATAATGAAATTTTTTACCAAGAAGATTCCTTTTCTACTATAAAAAATAATGTTTAATAAAATGGATAGATTTCTAAACAAATTGTTGAATTTGCAACTACAAAAGATAGATTTTTAAGCATCAAATGAAAAAGATAAATTTGTAAACAAGAATTAAACAAATGTTAGAATAAAATAATAACATTATTTAACAAAATAATGAAATGTTCAACCAGGAAGATTGATGCTCTAATATAATGGTAGCATTTTTAATAAAATACCTGAGTTTTCAAACAAATAGTTAAATATGCAATTAAGAAAATCAATTTTTCATAATTAAATAAATAGTTGCCATTTCAGTACAAAAAATTTCAACCATTTGTACAACGAATGTTGAAACAAAATAATCAAGTTGAAAAAAAACGAAATAAATGAAACAGTTGCATTTTCAGTAAAAAAATAATAATAAATTTTCGACCAATAATAAAACAAAGGTTTGAAAAAAATTAAATTTTCAAGCAAAATAAATAAATTTTCAATGAAAATAATTCAATTTTCAATCAAGAAGATTAATTTTCTATCATAAAAGAAGTATTTTTAACAAAGTATATTAATTTTTAAACAAGTAGTTCAAATTGCAACTAAAGAAGATCAATTTTATATCATCAATAAATAATTGCATTTTCAGTAAAAAGACATTCAAATTGAATCAATAAATATTTTTAAAAAATAATGAAATTTTATACCAAGAATAATGATTTCCATCTATAAAAGAAGTATTTTAAACAAAATAGGTTGAAAACAAATAGTTGAAATTGCAACTGAAGAAGATTAATTTTCAAACAAATAGTTGAATATGGAACTGAAAAATATTAATTTTTAATTGTCAAGGGAATGATTGCTTTTTCAGTAAAATAAAAAAGAAATTTTCAAAAATAATAATCCAAATTTCAAATAAAAAGATTAATACTGTACTATAAAAAATGAGAAGAGATCGATTTTAATCATTAAGGAAATAGTTCCATTTTCAGTAAGAAAAAGTCAAATAATGATATAACTAACTTTTAAACAAAATATAATAATTTCTAAGCAGAAGGTAGAATTGGCAACTAATGAAAATGAATTTTTAATCATCAGTGAAATAAATGAATTTTCTTTAAAAGAAAAAGAAAATTTTTAAATAAAATAAATATATTTCCAAACAAAATAATTCAAATTTCAAACTAGAAGATGAATTTTGTACTATAAAAAAAGAGTATTTTTTAACAAAATAGATGAATTTTTAAACAAATAGTTGAATTTTTAGACTAAAAAAGACGAATTTTTAATCGTCAGTGTAATAGTTGCATTTCTAGTTAAAAAAAAGTTAAGCAAAGAGGCTCATTTTCTGCTATAAATAAACTATTTGTTTAAAAATAAATTAATTTTGAAACACATAGTTGAGTTCGCAACTAAAAAATATTAATTTTCAATCGTCAATAGAATAATAGCATTTTCAGTCAAAAAAAAAATTTACAAACAAATTAATCCAAATTTCAAAACCAAAAGATTAATTTAATACTTCAACAATTATTTTTAACAATATAGGTGAATTTTAAACAAATAGTTGAATTTACAAATAAAGAAGATCAATATTTTTCACCAAGGAAATAGTTCCATTTTCAGATGAAAAATGTCCACTAAGAAAGAAACTAAATTTAAAACGAAATAATGAAATTTTTAACAAATCAGAATAATTCTTAAACAAAGGTGGAATTTGCAACTAAAAAAATTAATTTTTAATCGTTAATAAAATTAATGCTTTTTATTTAAAAAAATTAACTTTTTAAATAAAATAAATACATTTTGAAACAAAATAATTCAAATTTCAAACTAGAAGATTAATTTGGTACTATAAAGAAAGTTTTTTTTCAAAAGGCGAATTTTTAAGCAAATGGTTGAATTTTAGGACTAAAGAAGATTAATTTTAATCGTCAGTGTAGTAGTCAGTGTAACAGCATTTTCAGTAAAAAAAAGTTCGAATTAAATAAATATTTAAACAAAATAATGAAATTTTAAACCAAGAAGATTAATTTTTTTACTAGAAAAAAAGTATTTTCAGCAAAATGGGTTAAAAACAAATAGTTGAATTTGGAACTAAAAAATATTAATTTTTAATCGTCAATTAAATAATAGCATTTTCAGTCGAAGACAAAATAAATTTCCATACAAATTAATTCAGATTTTAAACAAAAAGATTAATTTTTAAACAAAAGTTTGAATTTGTAACTTAAGAAAGTTAATTTTTAATCGCCAGTGAAATAAATGCATTTTCATTAGAAGAAAAATTAAATTTTCAAATAAAATAAATACATTTTCAAACAGAATAATTCAAAGTTCAAACTAGAAGATTAATTTTGCACTATAAAAAGAAGTATTTAAAAAAAAAATAGATACATTTATAAACGAATAGTGGAATCTTAGGTCTAAACAAGATTAATTTTTAATGGCCAGCGTAATAGTTGCATTTCCAGTGAAAAAAAAAAATAAATTTGCAACCAAGAATCTTAATTTTCTACTATAAATGGAATATGTTGAAGAAAATAAATTAATTTGAAAAAAATGTTGAATTTGCTACTAACGAAGATCAATTTTAAATCATCAGTGAAATAGTTGCATTTGCAGATGAAAAAAAAATTCGAATTAAATAAATAAATATTTAAATAAAATAATTGAATTTCAAACCAGGAAGACTAACTTTATACAATAAAAGAAGTATTTGCAACAAAATAGGTTAAAAGCAAATAGTTGAATTTGCAACTAAAAAATATTAATTTTTTAACGTTCCATTTCCAGTAAAAAATTACAAGTAATAATAAAACTAATTTTAAAACAAAATAATGAAATTTTCAACAAAATAAAATAATTTTTAAGCGAAAGGTTGAATTTTCAACAAAAAAAATTAATTTTTAATTGTCAATGAAATAAATGCATTTTCATTGAAAGAAAAATAAAATTTTCAAATAAAATAAATACATTTTTGAACAGAATAATTCAAACTGCAAACTAGAAGATCAATTTTTTTCTATAAAAAAGTCATTTTTAAACAGAATTGGTGAATTTATAAACTAATATTTGAATTTTAAGACTAAAGAAGATTAATTTTTAATCGTCAGTGTAATAGTTGCATTTTCCGTAGAAAAATTAAACCAAGAATCTTAATTTTCTACTGTAAATGGAATATTTTGAAGAAAATAAATTAATTTGAAAAAAATGTTGAATTTGCTACTAACGAAGATCAATTTTAAATCATCAGTGAAATAGTTACATTTTCAGATGAAAAAAAATTTCGAATTAAATAAATAAATATTTAAACAAAATAATTGAATTTTAAACCAGGAAGACTAATTTTATACAATAAAAGAAGTATTTGCGACAAAATTGGTTAAAAGCAAATAGTTGAATTTGCTGCTAAAAAAGATTAATTTTTTAACGTTCCATTTCCAGTAAAAAGTTACAAGTAATAATAAAATTAATTTTAAAACAAAATAATGAAATTTTCAACAAAATAAAATAATTTTCAAGCAAAAGGTTGAATTTTCAACAAAAGAAAAAATTTTTAATTGTCAATGAAATAAATGCATTTTCATTGAAAGAAAAATAAAATTTTCAAATAAAATAAATACATTTTTGAACATAATAATTCAAATTGCAAACTAGAAGATCAATTTTTTTCTATAAAAAAGTCATTTTTAAACAGAATTGGTGAACTTATAAACTAATATTTGAATTTTAAGACTAAAGAAGATTAATTTTTAATCGTCAGTGTAATAGTTGCATTTTCCATAAAAAAAATTCAACCAAGAAGGTTAATCTTCTACTATAAATTAACTATTTTCAAGAAAATAAATTAATTTTGAAAAAAGTAGTTGAATTTACAACCGAAATAGATCAATTTTAAATCTTCAATGAAACAGTTGCATTTTCGTGAAAATTAAAAAAAAAACGAATCAATTTTCCAACGTAATAAGTCAATTTTTTAACAAAGAAAGATTTTAAATTGGATTTTAATCTCGCTTAAATTTCTTTAATTTTAATTAAAGAAGTCGATACTAATGAATCCCTTAGGGTACTCCTCCTACTTCTGAGAAGTGCGCGGATAGGTGGGGGGTCGGGGGGACAGATAGATATAAAGGAGAAAGCAGTCGGGTCCGGGTGCCCAGTTTGAATGAAAGATGCGAGGTGCCGGGATGCTGTGTATAAGAACGGGGACCATATCTCTCCTTGTCCTTATTATTAGCCATGCCTGTGAGTAAGACACAAATACAACTCCCGATATTTGCAACACCACCCAAACCCCCTATCGCCCCCCCCCCCCACACATACCCACGCGAGAGCAACTTTCATTCTTGAGCAGACCAGCTAAACTAGATTATTTCCGCATCGCGGCAATCAGTGCATCAGCAGTGTTTTGTGAAGTGTTACCTACTTTTATTATTTAAACAAAGGGCCGCGGAACTGAAGTAAATCAATTTTATTTATTTACTTAACAAATATTCTTTATCATAATTCATTAAAAAAATGAAAAAGGAAATTTTAATGTGTGTTTTGAAACGTTTCAAATAAAGGGATGTCGATTTTGGTAAAAGAGGAGGTGAAAGATTGTTTAATTTAAACCAAATGTGATGCGCGAGATTTTGGATTACGATTTTTTGAGATCAGAATCAAACGTGAAGTGAAAGACCGAATGTGGATCAGTATCATTTTTTTTTTTCGTTGTGTATTTATGTAGCTATTTCATTGTTGGTCAATAATCAATTATTTGTTTTGTTTTGGATTCAACTTTTTGGTTGAAAATTCCAATTTTTTATATAAATTTAATCTTATTCGTTGAAAAACGTCTTTTTTCTTTAAATGAAAATTAATTTTTTTCTTTAAAATGTAAGTGTTCCATTGTGAATTAAAAATTAATTTTTCCTAATTCCAAATTCAAATGTTTTAGTTGAAAATTATGTTCGTTTTCCTGAAAATAAAACTAAGAATCTAACGACAAAAATTTAGACAACCATTATAAAGTGTCCCCATTGCAGTTTGAAAAAAGAAAAAAATTGCCTCAAAATTAATTTTTTAATTAGAAATTGAACTATTCCTTTTTTTATTAAAAATTCATTTGTTTTAGTTTGAAATGTAACTATTTGGTTAAAATCTCGTTGTTTTTGTAGAGGAAAGTTGATCTTTTTGTTTAAAATTTTGATTACTTCGTTTGCAAATTTATTTCATTAAAAAAAAAATTAATTTCTTTACTGAAAATGTAACTATTCAACTGTTGGTTGAAATTTCGAATTTTTTTATATTACATCAATCTTTATAGTTAAAAATTAATTATTTGGTTAAAAATGTAATTATTTTATTTAAAAATTCGCTTTTTTCAGAAAATTAATTGTTGAAAATTAATAATTGTGTTTTGTCTTCTAGAAAATTAATTGTTGATGATGCATTGTGCTAGCTGAAAATGCAATCCTTGGATTAAAAATTTAAGTACTTCGTTGACATTTAAAAAAAATAATTTTTGAACGGAAATTTAAATATTCGTTATTTGGTACAAAATTCCTTTTTTTAGTTTTAAATTCAACAATCTGAATAAAAATTCGTATTTTTGATCAAATTAATCGTGTTAGTAAAAAAATTCAACTTTTCGGTGTAGAATTTCATTATTTTGTTTAAAAATGTATTCCTTTTTTTCAAATGAAAATTAATTTTGCCTGAAAATTTAATCCAAAATGTAATTGTTGGTTAAAAAATTCATATTTTCTTCAGCGTCAAATTCAACTATTTGATTAAGAATTCACATTTTTTTATATAAAACTAATCTTCTTCGTTAAAAAATCATCTTTTTACTTAAAAACTTAATGATTTTGTTCAAAAATATGTTGTTTTTTTCTAAAAAAAATTAATGTTTGAAGATACATAGTTTCAGTTAAAATTACATTTCTTGGATGGAAATTTTTTTTTAAGTTGTATTTTTTATATAAAATCATTCTTCTTAGTTAGAAATTCGTCATTTTGGATGAAAAATTTATTACTTTGCTTCAAAATTTCATTCTTTTTTGTTTAAATGAAACTTAATTTTGTCTAAAAATGTAACTGGTCCATTGTTGGTTAAAAAGTAATTTTTCTGAATTAAAAATTCAAACTGTTTAGTTGACAAATTCGTTTTTTTGTTGTTATAAAAAGGTATTTTTTAACTAAAATAGTTACTATTTCTTTCTTCGTTGAAAATTCAACTATTTATTTGAAAATTTGATTAATTTGTTTGAAAATTTAATTGTATTCGATTTTTTTCCTGAAAATGTAACTATCTAACTGTTGGCTCAAAATAGATCCTTTTTAGTATCAAATATAATTATTTGTTTGATTTTGCGTGCAAAATTATTTTTTAACTCGAAATTAATCTATTTTGTGTTTTAGTGAACATTTATCTATTCAATTAGAAAATTCGAATGTTTGTTTAGAAATTTGTATTTTTTTATACAAAATTAATCTTAATAGTTTAAAATATTTTTTTTGGATTGAAACTTAATTATTTTGTTTAAAAATATGTTGTTTATTTCTAGAAAATGAATGATTGAAGATACATCGTTTTAGTTGAATTTATATTTTTTGGATTGAACGTTGAACTTTTTTTCAACATTTTTTTTCTGTTAAAAATTAATTTTTTAAACGGAAATTAAACTATTCCTTGTTTTGGTTAAAATTTTTTTTTTAGTTTGAAATTCAAGTATTTTGTTAAAAATACGCTTTTTCTGTTAAAAATAAATTTTTCAAAATGAAATTGAACTATTCCTTTTTTTATATAAAAAATATTTTGTTTAGTTTCAAATTAAATTATTAGGTTAAAAATTCGTTTTTTTGTTGTTGTACAAAATTAATCCTCTTAGTAGAAAATTCATGTAACCCGCAAAAGTTGCATATTCCACTATTTGGATGAAAATTATTTATTAAAGATTCATCGTTTCAGTTGGAAATTAATTTCTTCGATAAAAATTTAACCATTTTTTTAATTGATCTTTTTGTCTGCTAAAAAATATTTTTTTAAACGGAAAATTATCTGTTCCTTTTTTATTATAAAATCAATTTTTTATTTTAAAAACCAACTCTTAGGTTAAAAATTCGTATTCTTTGTATGAAATTAATTTTCCTATTTAAAAATTCATCTTTTTGATTGCAAAGTTGATTATTTTGTTTGAAAATGTCTTCCTTTTTTAAAAATAAAAATTAGGTTTTTCTGCAAACGTAACTATTCCATTGTTGGTTGAAAATTAATTTATTTTAATTTTAAGTTCCAAATTGCTTTCTTGGATAGGAAATTTAACGACTTTGTTGAAAATTTAGTTCGTTTATTGTCCAAATTAATTTCGTGTGTAAAGTATTCCACTATTTAGTTAAAAATAAACTTTTTGATCAAAAATGCATTGTTTTGGTTGCTTTTGTATTTCTTAGTTTATAAGTTTATCTATTTTGCTGAAAATTCAATTTTTCGCAAAATTTAATTATTTTGTTTAAAAACTCGTTTTCTTCAAACTCATTTTTTTTCTTTTGAAGATGAAACTATTCCATTCTTGGGTAAGAACTTATTATTTTTGGTTTCGAATAATCTTTTGGCTTATTTATTGGAAATAAATTTTAACGATGTTGTTGGAAACTCGGATTGTATTTCGCACAAGATAAGTTTTTTCAGACTGTAAATTAAACTATTCCTTTTTTGGTACAAATTTATATTTTTCTTAATTCAGTCTTCTTGGTTGCAAATTTATCTTTTTATTTGAAAATTTAATATATTTTTTTAAATTACTTTTTCTTTGAAAAAAATTAATTTCTTTCATTGAAAATATAACTGTTGCATTGTCATTTAGAAATTCACCTTTGGTTGAAAATACCAAAATTCTATTGTTTTTCACTTGAAAATTCAAACATTTGGTTGACATTTTTTTACATAGAAAATTAATCGTGTTGGTTGAAAATTCATCTTTTTGTCGAAAAATTAATAATTTGTTTTAAAATTCATCTTTTTGTTTGTTTCACTATATATTAAAATATTAAAATATTAACAGAACAAAAAATAAAGAAAATACTTTTTCAGCGGAATATGTGTTTTTTATCTTAATTATTTATTATTTTATAGTTGATATTTTATAATTTCAAAAATAATCAATTAGTGGAAATGTTCCAATTCGATAATATTATGATAATATTAAGATTCTTTGATACTAAAGTAGGATAAAATTGTTTTAAATTATTTTTGATCTAATTTCAAATAAAAATAATAAATAATAAAAATCAATTTGGATGAATTGGAGTTTAACTAAATACTTCGATTTTGATATTTTATCATATTATAAGTCCAAAGCGATAATCACCCGCTGCGTGAGATTCGTTATCTGAGTAATAAATAAACCAAATTATTATCAATCAAAAAGGGAGCAATGAAATAGCTTCGATTAAACACAATAATATTTCTGAAAACTTTCTACACGTAAAAGAAAATAAATTATTATACGTTTTCTTTCCTTTCTGCTTTATACAAAGTTTTTATTTTGAATATATTTGTATATCAATGAGTACTATATTACTTTGCAATTTTAAGAATTCATCAAATATATTTTTCATTATTATAGAAACTAAAATTTAAGAAATAAATGAGTGTCTTTCAATCATATTTGTTTTTATTGAAAACACTATTCACACTCTAAATTTAAATTATTCATAATTTTACTGATTAAAGCACGCAGGAATTTCGATCATAGCATGGTTTTAGTTCTGACCTTCGTCTTCATTAGAGCTGCTCCGAAAGTAAACAAGCAGGTCATGCTGCGATGTTGCGCAACATGACGCAGTTATTTGGCTAGGCCGCTGAGTTACGGCGCTTTATCTCTACCCAGCTGAAAATTCCTGTGCAGGTTCTTAGGAGGATCTTGGACATGTTCCTGGAAACGAAACTGCACAGAAACCTGTACAGGTAATCTTCACAGAACCTGTACAAGAATTTGGCAAAGGAACCTGTACATTGTCTTGCAAAGGGGCCTGTAGATGATCCTGCAAAGGAATCTGTGTGCAAGCTCAACTTGAAATCATCCTGTATAGGTTCCTTCACAGGTAGATTTGAGAAACAGGTTCACGTACAGGAAGTAATCCGTAAGGGTTTTCTAGTAGATTGGCTCTCTCTGCAGTGAGTTAGACCTTTCGGGGAATAAAAGAAAAGAAACTTTATAGCTGTAATCAACATGATTTTTCGCGACTGCTTTCTATAAATGACTTCATACGCTTTTCTGTATAGAAACCCGCGCTTCAGTTTACTTTGCAAAGCTACCTGTACAGGAACTATACACCATCATTTAAATTTTCCTTTGTCGGTGCAGGTTTCATTGCAGGATGCATTAAGGACAGTTTCTTTCGTCAAATTCCTGGACAGGTACCGCCAAGATTACCTATACAGGTTCGTGTAAAGATTCAAGTGCAGCAACATGTCCAGGTTCCTCGAATTTTCCTGTGCAGGTTTCCTTTACATACGGATTTAATACGCAAGTTTACGTTAAGGAGCTTGTTCAGGATCCTATACAGAAATCTGCATAGAAACTATTCTACGAGGCTGCGCTATCAGCTTGGCTTTCTCGATAGTAAGTTCGATTTTTAAGGGAATGAAAGAAAAGCAACTTTATAGCTGTAACCAATGTGAGTTTACAAAATCAATGTTTATAAAGGACTTGATACGCTTTTCTGGATAGATACCCGCGCTTTAATTGACTTCACAAAAGAAACCTGTACGGGAACCTATACTCCATAATTTAAAGGTTCCTTTGTCGATCCAGGTTTCATTGCAGTATGCATGAAGGACAGTTTCTTTCGTCAAATTCCTGGACAGGTACCACCAAGATTACCTATACAGGTTCGTGTACAGATTCAAGTGCAGCAACATGTTCAGGTTCCTCGAAATTTCCTGTACAGGTTTCCTTTACATACGGATTTGAGACGCTGGTTCAGGTTAAGGAGCATGTTTAGGATCCCATAAATGAATCTGGATAGAAACTAATCCGCGAGGCTTCGCTAGCAGCTTGGCTCTCTCGATAGTAAGTTCGATCCTCAAGAGAACACCTAAATTTACTTCGCAAAGAAACCTGTACAGGACCTATAATCGATTGTTAGAAAAATCTCTTATCAGCGCAGATTCCACTGCAGGATCATGTACAATTTGTTTCAAAAAAATTCCTGAAAATAAACCGACAAGATTACCTGTATAGGTTCTTTTGCAGGATCGTCTCCAGAAACATGCCCAGGATTCTTTGAGGATTCTGTACAGGAATTTTCAGCTGGGCATTCCACGGTTTTGTCATGTGAAATTGACTGATTAGAAATTTCACTCTGGGGCCATTTTCAGGCTTCAAATCCGCATCATTATTATAATTGAAAGGTGACTGCGAATCAGTCACTTTTGTCTTATTCAAATGAAGAGTTTATATTCTCGAAAATTACCAAGAATCATTTAAATGTATTATTTTAAAATATTTAAATTGTGATTAGGTTTAATTGTTTCAGGATAATTTAGATAATTTAAGGTTTACCGATTTTTTTTCCAGATGGTCTACCTTTACAAATACTACCCAGCATCCCGGGCTACATCCCTGTTTATATTAGAAATGGAGACCAACCATTAATAGAAATCAATCCTGCTTTAGCCGAAGCATTCCACGAGACTGAAAATTATTCCAAGGTAATTTATTTTAACAGAAAAATCTTACACTTAAAGAGATATTTTTAACTTAAATTGTTTATTACAAAGGTAAATGTTGGTTACTAACAATTCTTTGGAATATAATAAGTCTAAAAAGCTGCTTCGATAAATACTTGGTCATCCAGAATTTATTTTCCCTGCAAAAAGTAGGAAATTAAAAAATTTTAATTAAAATTTTTCTCGGCACAGGCGATGCGAAATTTGCACCTTGACCGAATTTCTGATCCACAGAATCTTGATGATATAAACAAGATCATAGACCCAAGTCCACAGTTTGTGAATGAATATGAGAAAAACGGAAATTCGAATATTATGAAGGTAAAATATTTCAAATTGTTATTCACTATATAAAATTGCCTACTTTTATTTTATCATATCTTAAAATAAGTTTATTAGGATGCCAATTAAAAAACTACATATTTTTTATAAAATGTTTTATTCCGCCAAATTTATACTTTAAAGAAAATAATTAACTCCACAGTTTTTCCAAATAATTATTTTTCAATTTCCTAAAGAAATTTAAAGATTAAAATTAAAAAAAAAAGATTAGTTAATTGATTAAAAAGATTTAAATTAAAAAAAGGAAAAAAATTAGGAAGGACAGAGTGGTCCTAGGTTTGCACAGTAAGATTCTTTGTAGAAAACAAAGCATAAATAGGGTTTGATAGCGCTTTGATGTATTTGGTCAACTACCACGATCTTTTATTTACAATTATATGTTATTCGGAATAGTGTGGAGTGGTTTTTTTTTATTTAATAAAATATTTGTCCTAAGTCGGCACACCCTGGTCCTGAGCACCCAATTCAAATTACAGCGCAAGGATATCAAGCTTTGGTTTCTTGCGTTTGGAATTACGTCTCATAACTACAACAATGTAGAATCAGCATAAAGTCCATTATCGCCGTGAGCCGCCGATTGGAGGGGATAGACGAAACGATGCCAGCGCGCGGGGTGGCGAGTAATGAGTTTAGCGGGCGTTTGTTTTGATTACATTTGATATGCATTTCAGTAGGCAGTATGTGGAATTATACATGTTGTGTTGTGAATTGTAAGAATAATGGTAAAACGAAAGATTGCAAATTTTATAAATTTCATAAA
>NC_046664.1:5928205-5938262 GCF_010883055.1 Belonocnema kinseyi | reverse complement strand
ATTTTTGTATTATTGCCCATGTAGTCTCATGTAAATACACACGCCCGATATTAACTTTCAAATCCGCTAGGTGGCGACACGAGCGCGGCTCACAGCGAATAAAAGGACAAGTGGTAGAGAAAAATAACATGTAGTCAAACCAGAACCAAACTAAAAAAAAAATAACAACAGACGAGTGACACAAAATTGAAATACAAAAAATAAAATAACACGAAAAGAGCAATGAAAGTAATAAAAAAAAGGTGCTGACTCAGGACCACTACCAATGTTTACGCATTGCATGCTATTACGCATACGAAACTATTCTGAATAAAAACTTGACTTTATCAGGCGAAAGCACGCGGAACTCAGAAGCCAACGGCCTCATTCGGTTGTGCTTTTCGAGCTATTCACACACCTGTAGCTGCTTCATAAGAATAAAAAAAATGGAATTCCGTTTCCACGAAAAATTTATACCCCGCTTACTTTGTCAAGCGAAAATTAAAGTGACAATTGAGGAGTTCTGGACAATAAGGCGACAGGCGCTCGAGAACGAGTAAAAGTATTGTCCAGACTGTGACGTCAGGTATCAAAAGTGAAATTCAAAATTTGAAGAAAAAAAATATATATAGTTAGATAGCTCTTGAAAAATGAACCCGAGTCTCCATTAACAGTTTTTCTCTCGGGCTGCAATTTTTTCCAGTATATAAATAAAAACTGACTTTTCTTTAATTGAAAAAACCATGTTTTTCACATTCGACTCGCCGTAAGTAATTCGTTTATCAACTAATTAACAAATTTCTTTTTGAGTTTTATTCATGACACTATATTGGAGGCTACAGTTTCCAAAAAGGGTCAAATTTTAATTTCTAAGGTTTTTTTAATCCGAATGAAAAACCACGTTTTTAGACTTTCACATTAAAAAAGTGAGCGAGGAAGTTTGAGCTACGACAAACTTCAAGCGAACGAATTTTTCGCCAATGTATTGGCCAACTTTTTGGTAAATCTCAATTCGATTTGATTTTTAGTTCCATAATTACAGCGAGTTTATTATGAGCTCGCGACGCGACACCACAAGATTTTCTAGGGGACGCCGCCTGAAGCCTGAAACATTGTCCTTGCCGATCTTTTGTTTTGTCCACTCGCTCGCACTAGTCAGCTTTCCGGCGCCTTCCCCTGAAAAATCCTGTGGTGTCGCGTCGCGAGCTCGTAACAAACTCGCTGTAAATATGGAATTAAGAATCAAATCGAATTGCGATTTTCCAAAAAGTTGGCCACTTTTTTAATGTGAAAGTCTAAAAACGTGGTTTTCCATTCGGATTAAAAAAAGACATTAGAAATTTACTTTTGACCCTTATTGGACACTGTAGCCTCCGCAAGAGTGTCAAGAATAAAACACAAAAAGAAATTTGTTAATTGGTTGATAAACAAATTACTTACGGTGAGTTCAATGTGAAAAAACATGGTTTTTTCAATTTGAAAAAAGTCAGTTTTTATTTATTTACTGGAAAATTTGCAGCCCGAGAGAAAAACTGTAAATGGAGACTCAGGTTCATTTTTCAAGAGCTATCTAATTATATTTTTGGTTTTTTCAAATTTCGAAATTCATTTTTGATACCTGACGTCACAGCCTGGACAATACTTTTATTCGCTCTCGAGCGCCTGTCGCCTTCTTGTCCAGGACTCCTCCGAGCGTAAATTACGTCCATGTCTACAGTGCCGACTTAGGACCACTCTTAATTATTATTCTTAATTATTTTTTTAAAGAAAAAATTTAATATAACTAGTTTTTAAATTTTTGAAAATGGAAGACTAAGAATACAAAAGTTTCTGAATTTTTTTTGAAATTATGAACTTTAGGAGGCACATTAGTAATTTTTCATGAGCAAAGGTAAAAAAATATCGATTGCAAGAAATAATTATTTTTTCCAATATTTTAGTTTCTAAAGTTCGCAATTGAAGAGAAAAATGAAAAAAAAAACCTTTATTTTTGAAAAGTAAACTGAAAAACTGCCCATAAAATGCGTTCAAGGTAAAAAAAGTTACAAACAAATGTCCATCGCAAAAAAACTAAAATATTCGTCTCCGAATATGCAGTTAATAACGCTCGTAATTTTAGAGAAAAATAAAAAGGAAAAGAATTTTGTTTTAAACTGCTTTTACCGCATGTTAGAATAGTTTTTTAAAAAGAAAAATGCAATATTGAAGGCATTTTTTCATGCAAGTGAAAATTTGAAAAGGTAAGAACTCGATATTTTTAATAACATAAACAACTTTGGTATTCCAAATTTGTCTCCACTGTTTTATTTTTCACATATTCAATCATTTTATATGTCTTGTGAAAATTAAAGAAAAAAATAAATATATAAATAAAATAAATATAAGTATTTACGATTAATTAAACCTATTTTTTATTGATTTTTTAGATACACAAGGTTCCAGAAATAATTCCAGAAACGATCAAAGATGATGTAAAAAAACTAACAGTAGCAATACAAAAAGAAGAAATTGAGCCAAACAAAGAATATGATTCTACTTCGAAAATATCAACAGAACCTGAAGAAATTCAGTTTATTAAAGTATCCATTGTCAATGATCTAGAAAACGCTAAAGGAAATTTAGATTACACCAAGGACCTTGCCGAAAAAAATAACGATGCTTTAATTAATTAAAAACAAAATTATGAATGTAAAAAAAAATCAATGTGTAAAAAATAAACTGAAAGGACTGAAAGTTTGACTGAGACTGCAAAGATATTTGTTGCTTATATCTAAAACCAAAAAGTAGATCCCTATTAAAAAAAAATTTTCTGGAAAAAATCTATTTTTATGTATAAAATATGTGTAAATAGGTATGTTATTTGAAAATACACTATGATAGCTTTAGGATTCAATAAATAGGAAGATAAAATTTATATGATTTTTAATTAATTGTTTAAAAAAATTGATTTTAAACCAATAAAATGGATTCTCAACAAAATAGTTTAATTTTAGTCCCAAAAGAGGAATTTTTTTGCGAAAAAAGATACAGTTTTAATAAAATATATAAATTATCAACTGACAAAAATAAATGTATGAATCAAATCTAAAATATTTCAATTTGCAGTTAGAAAAGTAAATTTAAAAAAAGAGTATCAAGTAAAATTAATTCATTTTTAACTAAAAATATAAATTTTCAAGCAAAAATGGAAAAGTTTCGTCTTCAGTTTTAAAAATTAATATCCAAGTGAAAAGAAATTAATTTCTAATCACATTGATAAAGTATTTTACTCAATTTTCTGCAAAACAGAACATATTTCAACAAAAAGTATTACATTGCTTCCGAAAAAGGTCAATTTTCCACAAAAAATGGAATAGTTACAGTGAATTTTCAACTAAAGCGATAAATTTTTAACTAAAAAGATCAATTTTTACCAAAAAAATACCTAAATTTTCAGTTAGTAAAATAAATTTTTAAATAAAGAAATTAATTTTTAACCAAAAAGATCAATTTTCAATTAATGACATTACTCTTCTACCAACGAAAGGCGGATTTTTAATAAATAGTTTAATGTTAATCTCAAACCGATACATTTTCAACTAAAAATAGAATAACTTTTAACCAAAGTTTTTAACAAAACGATTAAATTGCTGTGAAAAAAGATAAAATTGCGAAAAAAATGGAACAGATTTTCAGTTGAAAAATTAATTCTAAATATGAAAAAACTGATTTTCAACCAAAAAGATTAATTTTCAAACAATAAAATCAATTTTTTACCAAAATAGTAGTCTTTTTAATGAAGTACTTGAATTTTCAATCTAACAGAGGATTTAGTCATCAAGAAGGTTAAGTATTCCGCTATAAATTCGAATTGACAATAAAATGCCGGAATTTTGAATCAAATTTTTGAATTTTTAACTTAGGAAGATAAATTTTGAACTAGAAATTTACAATTTAAATTTTCAGTTACACCAATTAATTTTCAACTAGAAGATATAATGTTTAACAATATAATTAAATTTTGAACAAAAATAAAAGGTTTGTTAACTGAAGTTATAAGTAATCAAACAAATAAATTAATTACAAAAAAAGTAGTTCTACTTTTAACTAAGTGGTGGGATTTTCAACGAAAATTTCAACCAAATTCTCAAAGAAAAACGTAATATTTAAACGAAAAAGAAATTAATTTTATAACACAAATTGTTGAATTCAACTAAAAAAATCAATTTTTAAAAAAATAGTTTGAATTTTCAACCAAAAGAGATTAATTTTCAATCAACTATATTTTAACTATAATAATAAAATTAATTTCAACTTTAGTTTTTAAAAAATTCCGTAACTCTATCAGTTTAGGGCAAAATCTAGGACAAAAAGGATAAAAATGTAGATGAAGATGTAGTGGAAGATGCAGTCTACTATATAAATTTCTAATTTTTGAGGCTATGTTAGAATTTCACGACTGATTTTAAAATTCTAAATATTGGATTCAATGACAGGAGTATAATTTTCATAATTAACAAACAAATAACATTTTCTGTACTTAAGCTCATATTTCTGTTTCACGTCCTCAGAGACTTTTCAAAGTTTACTTCAATTTTGACTGTAGACTTCGCATGTTTCAAAACCAAATTCTGCGACTTCAGTACGAGTTTTATGCTTCAAAATTCAAAAACACGTTTTTCATTTTATGTTTTTTAGCTTTTAATTATTTTTTTCGCGTTTAGAGTTTTCCTTAAGCTGTATACGAATTTCAGAAGTAATTTGGAATTTTCGGAAACTGAATTAAACAACTTAAATACAATTTTTCCTTTCAAAATTCGAAAAATACAGTTACGATGTTCTATATTCATTTTTTTCTATTTTACTTTATAAGAGTTTTTTCCAAGTTTAATTCAAATTTCACTATCGACTTCACATTTTTCAATTCCAAATTCTACGATAAAGACTTAAAATTTAATGTTGACTTCATTTCAGTATTATGCAATATACAACTTTTATGGCATTTCCGTTTGTTCGCTATGCATAGTAAGCATTCGGACTTCACCTCAGAGGTCCGGGGTTCGATCGCTGAGCCGGTACCTCTAGAAATTTTTCAATGTATCTTTACCGAGGTTCTGGTGGTTCGGAACCCACCTTAAGCTGTAGGTCCCCCCATCGTGTACTTGACTGCAACCCAGTCCGTCAATGATGGGGTAAAAATCAGGATTTTTCCATTATTTCTGGGCAGACTGTTCTCATCAGATCACTTGATTGCATTTTAAAAATGCGTCCGTGACTGATGATATATACCGGGACAGCCCCGTGCAAAAATGATCAAATAAAAAATCCAACTCTAATCAAAAATGCCTTCGACATGATGGACAGTATAAGCCTGTGACGACATTTCGACACAGAAATGTTTTTTTATAATAATAATAATAATAATAAATTTTGATATAAATGTAACCGCTTGATCGTCTATTTATTGCTTCAATTGAGGAGTTCTGGACAAGAAGGCAACAGATGCTCGAGAACGAGTAAAAGTATTGTCCAGGCTGTGACGTCAGGTATCAAAAGTGAAATTCGAAATTTAAGAAAAAACAAAAATATAGTTAGATAGCTATTGAAAAATGAACCAGTCTCCATTTACAGTTTTTCTCTTGGGCTGCAAATTTCCCAGTAAATAAATAAAAACTGACATTTTTTTAAATAGAAAAAACCATGTTTTTTCACATTCAACTCGCCGTAAGTAATTCGTTTATCAACTAATTCATAAATTTCTTTTACAGTTTTATTCGTGACACTCTATCGGAAGCTGCAGTGTCCAAAAAGGGTCAAAGGTTAATTTCTAATGTTTTTTTTAATCCGAATGAAAAACCACGTTTTTAGACTTTCACATTAAAAAAGTGAGTGAGGAAGTTTGGGCTACGACAAACTTCAAGCGAACGAATTTTCCGCCAATGTATTGGCCAACTTTTTGGAAAATCTCAATTTGATTTGATTTTTAGTTCCATAATTACAGCGAGTTTATTACGAGCTCGCGACGTGACACCACAGGATTTTTCAGGGGATGCCGCCGGAAGGCTGACTAGTGCGAGCGAGTGGACAAAATAAAGGATGGGCAAGGACGATGTTTCAGGCTTCAGGCGGCGTCCCCTGAAAAATCCTGTGGTGTCGCGTCGCGAGCTCATAATAAACTCGCTGTAATTATGGAACTAAAAATCAACTCGATTTGAGATTTTCCAAAAAGTTGGCCAATACATTTGCGGAAAATTCGTTCGCTTGAAGTTTGTGGTAGCTCAAACTTCCTCGCTTTTTTTTAATTTGGAAGTCTAAAAACGTGGTTTTTCATTCGGATTAAAAAAAAACATTAGAAATTAAGTTTTGACCCTTTTTGGACAATGTATCCTCCGCTAGAATGTCACGAATAAAACTCAAAAAGGAATTTGTTAATTGGTTGATAAACAAATTACTTACGGTGAGTTGAATGTGAAAAAACATGGTTTGTTCCATTAAAAAGAGTCCGTTTTTATTTATTTACTGGAAAATTTGCACTTTAAGAGAAAAACTGTAAATGGAGACTCAGGTTCATTTTTCAAGAGCTATCTAACCATATTTTTGTTTTTTCAAATTTTGAATTTCACTTTTGATACCTGACGTGAAAGCCTGGACAATACTTTTACTCGTTCTCGAACGTCTGTCGCCTTCTTGTCCAGAACTCCTCAATAATCAAAAATGCTGTCCTTGCATATCTTTTCCATTATTTTAGATAATAGATACTATAAAATAACAAAAATTTGGTTTTAATATTAGTTTTATATTTTAATTTAAAAATTGCTTGAGACCAAAAATAATAATCGTGCGCATGTATGTTTCCTATATTCTAAATGTTAAAAAAGTCTTCCTGGAAAGAATTTAAAAAAATTTATAAGTCGGTATTAGTAGATCATAAAAGATCGTCAAAAGTTCGACAATAGGTAAATCGATGCGTCTTGAAAGCGCCTAGAAATATGACATAAAATTTCCATAATACCGTAAAAATGAGGAAATAAAGTAGTCATAACCGTTTTTTGAAAAAAATCGAAACGCTTTTGAATAATTATATTTTTTCTTCTTGATCTCGAATCATATTTAAGTATCTTTAAAGTAGATTTGAACCATTTGTGTCCTACGATTACAGATATTTCACGTTATCAATTAAGCCTCACGCCAACTCGACGTTTCGAGTTTTATTAACATTCCGGCTTTACTATCAGTACATTTAAAACTGAATTCAATCGCTTTATCGCAATCATCTGAAATCGACTTAAATTTATTTGAAATACCTTTGAATTAAATTTAAATTGCTTTTAATTCGCCTTGAAAGCCCCGATATCGCACATAATTCACCATGAAATCACTGCAATCACTCAGAAACTACCGTGCAATCACTGCAATCATTCGGATTTAATAATGCAATCACTGCAATCTCTCGCAATTAACCGTAAAATCACAGAAATAACTAGAGATTCGCCCTGAAATCACTGCAATTATTCGGAATTTACCGTGAAATATCTGAAATAACTCGGAATTCAACATGAAATCACTGAAATCACTCAGAATTGACTCTGCAATCACTTAAGATGACTGCATCCACTGCATTCACTTTCAATCACTTAAAATCACTTGCATTCACTTGCATTCACTTGCAATCACTTGCAATCACTTGAAATCACCTGCAATCACCTGCAATCACTTGTAATCATGCAATCAGTGTACAACAGAATTTGGAGTTATGTACCATCATCTGATCAGCATTTTCTACCCATTTCAATTAATTCCTTAAATGATCATAAATTGAACATTTTTGATGTTAGAGAGTAACATCTCACTTTAACTTATAAAATTATGCAGAACATGTCAATACTTTTGAGAACATTCAATACTTAAAATTAGTGTTTTTTTGGTAGGAAAATAATCTTTTCTGTTACAATATTTTGTTCAAAATTAGTTTCTTGTTTGGTTGAACAATAATTTTCTTCAGTGTAGATTTAATTATTCAACATTTAGTTATAAAATTGATCGTTTATAGTTGAAAATTTAATTATTTTGTTAAAAAGTCATGTTTTTGTCCAAGGATAATTTTTTTGGGAAAAGTTTAAGGTTTATAGTTGAAAATTAATTTTATTAGACAAAAGATTCTTCATTTTTATTAAAAATGTATTTCTTTTTTTAAAAATTCAGTTCTTTTGTTGGAAAAACATTAATATTCTTAATTCATTATTTATTTTTTTGGTTGTAAATCCATCAATTTCCTGAGAATTTCATTTTCTGGATAAAAATTATTTTTGGTTGTTTTGTTTCGTATTTTTTGTAGAAAAATATTTTTCTTAGTCTATTCGATTTTTGGTTTCACAGTTATCTTTTTTAGATACAAAGTTAAGTATTTGATTGAAAATTAATGTATTATGTCGAAAATTAATATTTTGTAGAAAATTAATTTTTGTTTTTAAAAATTTATCTTTTTAGTTGAAAATAAGTCTTTAGTTTGATAAAAAAAAAAAATTAATCTTCTGGGCTGGAAATTCATCTTTTTTGTTAGAAATTCAACTTTTGAGTTAAAAATTAAACATTTTGGTTGAAAATTCATTTTGTTCGTAAAGAGATTAATCATTTTCGTTTAAAATTTATTTCTGTAACTGAATATTATTTTTTTTCTTTAAATTTCGTCTTTTAGATAGAAAAATAATCCTCTGTTCGAAAATTCATCTATATGGCTAAAAATCCAACTATTTGGTTAAGAATTCAGTTTTTGGGATAAAGACTTGTAATTTTAATTGAAAAATGTGCTTTTTTGGGTAGAAAATTTACCTTTCTGGTTGAAAATTCACACATTTTTTAAAATGTAGTCTTTTTTGGTAAAAAGTTTATTTTTTGGTTAGATGTCGAATCAATTTTTTAAAAATGCTTTTTTTTGCAAACAAAATTAACAATTTTCTTTCAAATTCATCTTTTGGTTGTGAAATTATTTTTTTTAGTTGACAAATCATCTATTATGCTAGAAAGTCATATTTTTTCTTGAAGATTTAGAAAAGTAATTTTTTCTTAATTTATATTTTTTCGTTTAAAATTGAACTCTTTCTTTGACAATTCATCATTATCAGTTGAAAATTATTTTTTTTACTCAATAAATGTACTATTTCACTTTTGGTTTAAAATATAAAATTTACGTTATTTTCAGTTGAAAATTCGACTTTTTTGGTAGAAAATTAAACTTTCTGGTTGAACATTCATCATTTTAGTGGAAAGTTAATTTTTGTCACTGAAAATTAATTTTCTTAACTGAAAATAAATTAATATCATTTTTTGTTGAAATTTTGTCATTTTTAGATAAAAATTCACTTATTTTGTTAAAAAAATCGTCTTTTTTGGAAAAAAAAACATTATTCTTGGTTGAAAACTCACCTATATGGTTAGAAGTACTTTTTTATTGAAGATTCACCATTTTGATTAAAAGTTCAGTTTTTTGCTTGTTGAAAACTGAATGTAACGTGTTCAATCATTTTGTTTCGTTTAAAAATACGCATTATTTTGACGGAAAATTTAACTATTCGATTTTTTGTTTGAAAGTTACCTTTCTTAGTTAAGAATTCGGGTATTCCCAGTGGGCCAAAGTTTGGCGACGTCTTTACGACATCGCTACGACATCTTTTCAACAACTTTACGACATCCTATGTCCATGTCGTTAAGGTGTCTTTACGATATCGTAAATAAGTCGTATGATCTGACGATGTCTTTACGATATCGCAAAGACACCGAAACGACATGGACATAGGATATCGTAAAGATGTCGTAAAGATGTCGTAACGTTGTCGTAAAGACGTCGCCAAATAGTGTATATTTCAATAGACGCATTGAACGTGAACGCGTGTCAAAATTTTTCACTCTTTATGAGGACTTCTGGTTCCGGACTAATCGCGATGCGCAGTGATAAGTCTGTGTGAACCTTTGTGAGTTTCTGTATTAACTCTACCCAGAGGATACAGTCTGTCAAGTTAAAGCGTGGGTGGCTTTACTCGCAGTTGGTAAGGTGTATCGACATGATTTTGGTGTCAAAATATTAAGAAGAGCTCCCTCTTTC
>NC_046664.1:5881158-5928105 GCF_010883055.1 Belonocnema kinseyi | reverse complement strand
AGAGGGAGCTCTTCTTAATATTTTGACACCAAAATCATGTCGATACACCTTACCGACTGCGAGTAAAGCCACCCACGCTTTAACTTGACAGACTGTATCTAGGGTAGCGATGGTGTGACGTCCAACTCGGATTCCAAAAATTAATACTTTGTTGTTGATAGTCTATAAGAAGGAAATCTAGATTATCTTGATCGCGGCAAATTTAAAAGTTCTGTTGGAAATTTTTGTAGATAGGAAAAGGTCGACATAATGAACACACTTGTTATTGTCACTCGTACAGAAAATCATTTTGATTTCACTTGCAATTGTCATGTTGCAATGAGGTTCTTTCGTTAAGTCGCAATTAAAAAATTATCCAGTTTTGAGTCGTACTTCACAATTTGTATCCAGTTTTTTGAAGTCACCCATTCACAATATGAAGAGCGATGAACCGTATTTCGATCTAATTGCGTCAAGTAGTTTTGTTTATATTCGTGATTTTATTTTTAACGCTACACGATTATAACTTATCGATGAAATGAAAACAAGGGTAAAAACCCGAAGTGCTTTGCAAAAGGTTTCTAAAGATCTGGAAATCAATTTATTCGAGGGAAATCTGGATCTGCTATAGAAGAGCGCAGAACTGGCGTTTATATGGCTAAACTGAGCCCAAAAAAGATGAGATAGCCTATCACTGTTTCTAGTACTGATTCTACTAAAAAGAACTTAGCCAATCACGATTAGAAAAGAAAGCTTCTCCACCCCTAATATTAGGTAAGAAAGGCGATTCTAATTAGTTATGTATGAAAGGGGAGGATATTCCGAGAAAGAAGAGTTTTCTTTGAGATGTCGATTTTTAGCGGTGGATGTTTAAACGTTGACCAAGCCATAAATCACAAAATAAGAGAACAGGGGTCGGGTGTTTGGCGCCTTGTCTTCGCGTTTTTGGCTACATGTGTTTGTTAAAAAAATAATTGGTTGTATTAAGGTTTTTGAGAAGAAGTCATAGGGTGTTTGTAAATTATTTGGAGAGAGTTGTATTCCTTGAAGTATTTACTTAAAGAGGCAAAAGTTCTTGCAAGTCAAAAGTGTCCTTGGGAAACAAAGATGTATGTGTTCTGAGTTTCCCTTTTTGGGTTTCTTCTCCAATCTATGATTCAGTTATTCGGTGTATTTTTAGTATTCTCGGTTTTCTACGTTCGATTCGCTATTTTGTCATTTTCCTTCTTAACAGTTTCAGGTTTTTTTTCCTGTTCTAGAGTCTATGCTTATTTTCGAATATTCTGGCTTTCTTCTTTCTTAATGCTTGAAATTGTAGCGATTCTTAAATTTGGCACTTATTGGATTTTAAATCATATCGGTAACGCAGATTTCTACGTTTCCTAAGCATTTTCGATTTTAGACCGCTAGGTGACGTATAAGTTAATCAATCAGGTATATTTCTACGTCACAATGCCAATGTGGGCTCCCTAAGCTACTGTGCTGTCTGTCTTATGTGTCATGAACAGGCTGTTCAGTCAACGCATGCATTCAGCTTTCGGTAGAGGGCGCAGCAGGAAATATATAGGCGATATTTAAATATGAACATGTTTCTTTATTGTTGTAAACTGTTTTTATTAGACGTTGTGATATTTTTTCCTATCTACTGTAGTGTAGTCACACCTAAATTAAACTGACTGCTGGTATGTAAGTGTGAGTCTTAAATAATTTTTCTCCTGAAACATTTTTTCACGATAATAAATAAATTTTGTGACCTGTTTTAATTTAACCTGTTTTAATTTCTCTACTATGCAGCCCTGCGCATCACATAACTATTCTGCGCAGCCATATGTATCACAGAATTCTACAGCGTAGCAATACGTTTCACACAACTCCACTGCGCAGCTATGCGCATTACAGAACTATATTTCGCAGCCATGAGAATCACATGAAATCAATTTTATTATGTAAAATTTTGTATATCGAAAATTATTATGCAAATCACTCTCGACTGCGCAGTCGAGTCATTCGATGCAGAGGCCTGCGCGCTATACCTATGCAATGTTTAAGGCAGCGCATTGACGTCTTTCAATCTTTCTGATTTCGCTGTAGAGGTATTGGTGAAAGATTTAGGCTTTGAGAACGATAATACATTGATATTTTTTTATTGTATTTACCTGTTATTTAAAGGGTTTTGATCCAAGTGAGGATCGAAAACAATGTCATTTTACTTTCACATTTTTCTCAGTTTTATGATCTTTTCAATGATTTTGGATTAGATGTTGTTTACGTGTACTACTCTATAAGTATTTAAAATTGGGCAATTTCTGCCTATCATAATGTCTTTCATTTCATCTCGGTTCAACAAGGTAACCTCGCCACTCTCCATGTTTATTTTTGCTCGTTTTGCAATACCTTTAATACGCGTATATAATCCACGAAGACTTGTATTATTACGTTCCAATATTGCCACGACGTCCCCAGTGGATGTAATTAAAACATACCGTTCTTCGATTGGCATTGGAGTAGGAGCATTATATGCTCCTTTTAATTCCATTGGTTTATCGGCAGGAAAAGTATATTTGCGAATTTCGAATACCCGCTGCGGATTCTTGTTTGGAATAAGTCGAATAGATTCAACTTCTGCAGGGTGAAATCCAAGAATATACCCAGAAGGATACCTGGCAGGAGGAGACCTGGTCCTAACAAGAACAGAAGGTGCGGCAGGAGTAGTAGACATGGCAGTAGAAAGATTTCTGTCAGAAGAATTGAGAGTATCGCAACGAGAAACCCCGGGAAGAGGCTCACCATTGGGCAAACAGTCGAAAGGTGAACTCAACTCTGGAACAAAAACGAAGTATTGTTTTTTCTTAAAGTAAACAATCGTACGTATGTTAGTATTGACCTTGAGCAGTTTCACATGCAAATTTAGAAATCACTGACAACGTGCTCAGTGGTGACAGCAATTAATTAAATTCGTTTTTAAAAGTCAGCATAAAAACGAGATTAAGAATGAAAAAGTAACTATTAAAGGCAATATTAAGACTCATAGGTACAGGAATTATTAATAACGGTACACATTAGTGCGGGCTGAAAAAATTCATGGAAATCAAAACCTTTAATTTGGTACCGATTGATGAAAGCCTTGAAGTCGAAAAGAAAATGTTTGCAGCTGTTAGGCAAAAGAAAAAATTTAGAACATCTGTAAAATCATACATGAAAATACAATCTATTTTGGAAAATACAGAGATCAATTACACTGACATATAATGATATTATATAATGAAAGAAGTTAGTATATGGTAGCGACCCGTCATATGGACTCTGCTCTGGCCGAGAATCTGGTTACCCATAGACAAAGCTGGGCAGTATTTCAGAAAAATTGTATTTGAGGTCTCTGAAATACATACTACATTCAAACAAAATACATTTGAAATACGTCACGGTCAAAATACAAGTAGCTGATGTAGTTCAAATACAACTACAAAATACATACCAGTATTTTGAAATATTATTTGAAATACATGTTAGAATTGTATTATGTAGTTGAGGTAGTTTGTGTATTTTCTTGGAAATACTTTCTAATATCAGCATATAAAAATTAGATTAAAAATCTCTAGAGTATGTAATAAGCATAGGAATTTTATGATCAAAGACTGTGAGTGGAAAAGAGGGACAAAGACAGGAGAGAGTAGAAAGAAAGAGAGAAGAGAGAATGTTAATGATGATGAGATGAGGGGCGGTAAGTGGGACTTGCAGAGGGGTTGGGAGAGAGAAGAGCGAAAATAAATCTGAGAGGGGAGGGGGTGAATCCTACAATACGGTGCATATCGCTGTGCAGAACCATTATTTGACACATTACAGGCCCGTGTGGCACACGCGTGTGCGCAGTAACAGCCTATTTCGTGCATAAGTGCGCAGAACATGTACACTGCAGTCAAGGTTGCGCACTGGAGAGCTCCGATGTGTAGCGGTGCGCATTAGAGATACATGGCTCGTGCGGATGCGCTGTACAGTATTCAGGTGTGTCTTTCCATTATATGGTTCAATAGGTTTTGCAGTAGAGTCATGTGATTCTCATGGCTGCGAAATATAGTTCTGTAATGCGCATACCTGCGCAGTGGAGTTGTGTGAAGCGTATTGCTACGCTGTAGAATTCTGTGATACATATGGCTGCGCAGAATAGTTATGTGATTCGCATGGCTGCATAGTAGAGTTCTGTGATGTATACGGGTGCGCAGTAGAGATATGTGATTATCATGACTGCGCGGCATAGTTTTGTGATCCGAATGATTGCGAAGTAGAGTTCTTTGATATATGTGGATGCGCAGTAGAGCTCTGTGGTGCATATGGTTCTGTAGCAGGGTTCTGTGATATACATGACTGTGCAGTGAAACAATATAACGCTGCGCATTAATCCTCTGCAATGTTTATGACTGCGCAGTCGAGTCATTCGATGCACAGGCCTGCGCGCTATACCTATGCAATGTTTAAGGCAGCACATTGACGTCCTTCAATCTTTATGATTTCGCTGTAGAGATGTATGATGCGTAGAAATGCCCTGCAGCGCATAGAGATGCTCGACGGGCACGTCTGATGCACGCATGTGCACAGTAGAGGCCTACTGGATGTGAAAGTACGAAGTAGATATGCGCCGTAGTCGAGGCTGCGCATTCGAGACTTCTGATGTGTACTTGTGCATAGTCGATTACATTGCGTAGTGGAGTTATGAAGTGTACCAGGATGCACATTACAAAACGCTAATTCGCAGCCATGTGCGCCCCAGAACTCTTATGCGCAGCTATACGTATCACATAATTCTACTGCGGAGTCATGTGCGTCACAGAACTCCACTGCGCAACCATTTGCATCACATAACTCTACTGCGCAGCCATACGGATCACATAACTCTACTGCGCAGCCATATGGATCACAGAACTCTACTGCACAGTCATTACCGTCACAGAACGCCACTGCGCAGCCATGTACATCACAGAACTGTACTGAGGATTCATGAGAATCACCTAACTTTACTACGCATCCGTACCTTGACCGCAGCGTATATCTACTACTCACACATGCACGAATTAGTCTTTCACTGCGCACGCGCATGTGCCTGTCGATCATGTTTGCGCTCTGCAGAACTTACCGCGCAGTTCTATGCACTATTAATCCTTACTGCGCAATCCGATAGACTGCAGATGACTCTGCTGCGCAATTCTACATACTAGAGGACTCTACTGCACAGAATAATGTGTCACATAATGATTATGCGCAGCGCCATGCACCGTATTGTAGGATTAAATCTAATTTTTATATGCTCATATTAGAAAGTATTTTCAAGAAAGTACACAAAATACCTCAACTACATAATACAGTTGAGGTATTTTGTGCCTAGCTCTGCCCATCGATCAATTACACGAGGTCAAAAAAAAATATATCCGGGAATTGAGCTATTTAGTAGGAAAAAAAATTTAGCTTTTTAACTATTTTCTTCAAACAAAAATCAAAAAGGTCGACATTTTCGAAAAAGCCAAATCTATTTTTGTTGATTGAAAATGGAGATCAAATTTGGTCTCTTTTAAAAACGTATATAGGTAAATAAATGTACCTGAAGTTAAAGATAAATTATAGGATCATGCTTACCAATGTAATCGAGGACAACCGCTAAGGATATGACGAATGTATAACAAATACTCATCTTTTCTAATCGGATGAAAAACTTATTAAGGTATTCTTCAAGAATTTTACTGACGCTTTAACCAAAGAATAATGTAGTAGCTCCTTGGATTATAAAAGATATCTATCCCATAATTGTTACCTAAAAAATTATCAGCGTCCTACTTGTCATTTTGAGGTATTTACATTTGTTGAAGATAAGCTTCAGAGAAGAAAATTAAATGACTAAAATTCGTTAAAACTGATATCGCAGCTCATGTACTTTAATTAATAATAAATTAACTAATAATTATATGGCTTCGTCTCAATCTCGTTATGTGTATACATGAAAAATTGAAAATAAACTGAAAAATATTGTAAGAAAGAACGTGCAAGTGATATAAAATCTTTAAAAAACGATCTTAACGCGAATTTCTTAAATATTTTCTTGGATGTATGACGTCTTTTTAGTATTGATCATCTTACCATAAGGCTCTACGAAGCAGGGGTACTGGGATATTATTCAGTTATAGCCTTATGAAAGTTTATGGATATCGAATTTTAATATATTTTCTATCTTATTAGAAAAGCAGAGAATTTTGTATATATTCTTTATATTCTTGACGGGTATCGTCGATTATATTGATTAACATAATTATATAATATACCATTACTCTAGGTATATTTTTCAGCTGTAGGCAAATAATTATTTGTCCTGAACATTTCTGAAAAGAGTCCAAATTTTGTCTCCCTTTTAAAAAATTATAAATTTGAGTTTTTCTCAGATTTATACATGTTTAATTTTTAGTTTAAATAGACTGGTGAAACTGCTGCGAACGGTTCCCATTAAATATAATTATAACTGTAGGATGATTAGAATGACCGATGGCTACTTGGTGCTTATTCCTTGTGTTCGTTAATAAAGTGTGCGGTTAGTGTCCTTGATCTCTGCATTTGAAAAAAATTTATTGTACTTACATTTATGATCTTCCAGACTTTTGAAATTTTTACTAATGCACTTGCGACACTATAAAAGCTTTAGAGACCTGCAAAAATGCTTTAAACATTCCTGTAGCTTTTTTGAATTGTTTTTTAAAACCAGGATTTCATTAAACCTGAATTATCACCTAAAAGTTCGAATAAAACAACTAAATAAAATTAGACATTTAGGAACTCCAAAAATTTTTAAAAATATAATTCACACGAAAAGATACTTGAAAACATCAATTTAACTAAATGAGCTTCTTAAGCAAAGCTTATCTCCTTCTATAAAAAGCATATAATAGTTTTTTTTGTAGTCACAACCTCGCACTTTGTCGGCCATTCCTGAATTTTTATATGGGAATTGCAGAAAGTCAATATCAGTAACCGATTGTGTACTTCAAGAAAAAATTAAAACTTTATTTTTTATTCCAGAGTAGAGTTGACCTTTCAAGTGTTTACACTATGGAAAAACGCTTACTGATTTTTCTCATCACGGCACTTTTAACGCTTGTGACAAAGTCGCTTTTTCTGTCATCTTTCCTTCTCCTGACAGGACTACTTCTCCCGCCGAGCCTCCACCTCATGTTTGTTTTAGGGCTACTCCTGCCAGGCCTCCTTCTTGGCCCATTCTTGGATTTCACCCTGCCGACGTTAAATCTGTTCGGCTCATTTCAAACACGAATCAGGGACGGATATTTGAATTTTGCAATTACCCTTTTCCTACCGATAAACTAATTGAATTGTAGATATCATGTAATGCCCCAGGGTCAATGCCTATCGAAGAGTGGTATGTTTTAATGACTTCTTCTGGTTACGTCGTGGAAATATGTGAATGTAAGAATACAATTCTCCGTGGCATATAAACATGGTTAGCAAGGAGGTTACCCAGTTGAACCGAGATGAAATCCGAGAAAGTATGATAGACAGAAATCGCCCACTTTATGAAGCCTTACAGTTTTTGTCAATGCATAAAGGAATATTTTTATATTAAAATAAAGCCTGCATGTTCATTTAGATATAGCTGCAGAAAAGTATCATCCCATTAGTTAATTTGTGCTATCAAACTTCTTTATTAGACGTCAAAACTATGATCAACAGAGAATAATTTTTCTTCTTAGCCCTGAGCATGAAAGAAAACTTCAGTAGTTTGAGGCGTCATTTAGAGCTGGTCAGTTTTCTCTAATTTATTGTTATTTATTTGTCTAAATAATTCTGTTTTTTTTAAAGAAAAATCTAATGTGTCCGAGTTTTGGGAATTTTAAGACTGTAAACGCGGCAATCTGCATTGAAATCTAATAAAAATTCCCAAGATCGTAAAAATTTCTGGGTGTTTCTTGACTTTCTACCCTGTTTACGAAGAGAACCCACGTTAGATTCTTCTGAACTGGACTAAGCTCGGTGGCTTTCGGATTCAATCGGCTATTCATTCCCCGTATAGGAGCATTTGACGGAATGCTTCACACCGCGTCATGTTACTTCATACTTAGCTAAAGATTTCTGAGATTTCTACACGAATCCTTCTCCCCTAGGGGCTGTAAGACCTTGTAGTTGGTGGGGAGGCTTAAGCATGTAGGACAAAGGGGCCGAACGGACCTAGGCCTGCATGCGTATGGATATGGATGAGAGAATCCCTATAAACGGGCTCTCCTGGTATGCATGATCGTATGATAGAAGGGTGAAAGGGTCTAGCTAACTCGGACTTTCTGGATCCCTGGGTCGAGATCTGTCCCGGACCGATCTTCAATTTCTGGAGTCGGCACTGGAATGACCTACGGGCCGCACAGCGACTAAGAAACAGCTCTCTGTTGGTGTGTTGGCCTGCGAACATGGGTGTTGATGGGGGGGGGGGGTTTAGGTCCTAACGAGTCAAACATAACCCTTTCACCCCGACCTGTCTCTTCGGCAAGCCTTACTCAGGTGGCGGCTGTGCGTCCAGCTCTTTTGGGAGCTTAAGGTGTGACGGCCCCCCTGAGTGAAGCTATAAAAACGGAAGTGGCCAAACAGCCCCCCAATAAGAAGAAACGCATCAGCGGTTCCCTAGAAAGGAGAATAAGGAGGCAAGCGCAGCGGGATAATAGAGCAGCTGCAGTACCTGACACATCGACGACCATAACGCCGATAACCATCACCGAAGCTCAAAAGCGAGGAAGGGGCTCAAAAGGCATCCCACATGGGGGGCCAAGCCTTTGAAGAGGCACAAGGCCGTCCAGCAGCCGAAAAGCAGGAAGTCGTCGGGCGTTGGACTGACGGCTGCTCAGAGAACTGACCCTCTGACTGTAGTGGTGACGGATACGAGTTACCTGGACTCGCTGCTCACTACGGAGCAGTAAGAGCTTCTCAGGGAGGCTACATCGAGGGCGCTTGATAGAGTGTCCCCAGATCAATGGCCTAAATTCAAGACTCATTTCTGCAGGGGAGGAGTCTTTGTATTTGTGACAGCGGACCCAGCGGACAAAGTTTGGCTATGGAAGTTTTTGGCCGAGACAAGACCTTGGGAAGGCGCATCTCTTAACGTGGATTGGGTTGAGTTGCTGCAGAAGATTTTTAAGGCGACGGCGTGGTTCCCAGGTAAACTGACGGATACGCAGGTGGTTCTCGATCGGCTGGAGAAATTCAACCCGTCACTTAAAACAGCGTCCTGGTGGTGCGTCAGGCACGATAGGCCTCCGGAAGAGGACGCAGGCCGAGAATTTAAACATCTCCTAGTTGTGAAAATTTCTGATTCACAGGCAAGGGCCCTTGCAGTCCTCAATGACAAGCCCTTCTACCTTTAAAGAAAGGTGAATTTCAAAGTGGCCAGTCTGGGGCGAAAGAGGTTCTTAGTGGACAAGAAGATCGGGATCAGACCTAAATAAATACTCCCGCTCTAACCATTACACAGATTAACTTGCATCATAACAAAGGAGCCTCTGCACTTTTGCAGAGGGACAGAGTACACTGACAGAGTACACTGGTGGAATACTGAAAGGTAAGAGGTTTTCCTTTTCTGTTGGGGTGCGATGCTAACTCCACCATACCCTGTGGGGTAGCATGGGCATCAACTCAAGAGGTAAAGACGCGAAACTCAAAGAGCTTCGCAGGCAAACCAGAGAGAGGTTCAGACGTGCCAGTTCTGACAAAACGAAGGAACTGTGGACTTCATTCACATCGATGGCGGATGAGTATAGGAGTGTAATACGCAAGACAAAGCATGAAAGCTGGACCAACTTTTGCACTGATATCGAGAAAGGAGCAGAGGCGGCCAGACTGGAAAAGCAGCTTTCTCGAAGTTCAGCTGCTATTCTCGGTACTCTAAAATTGCCCGGCGGGGCATACTCAGAATAGGACGGGGATACTTTGGCTCCCCTAATCAAGGCATATTTTCCGGGCTTCAAAAAATTAGGAGATGGGGGGACGGCACGTCTGAGGCAATCAAAGTCGCCTGTGGCCCAACTGGGCCCAAAACAACGGCTTGCCAACGAGATTGTGACCCCAGCCAGGTTCAGGTGGACGCTGAAGTCCTTCAGCCCTTAAAAGTCCCCCGGCCCGGATAGTATAGTATATCCAGTCCTCTTTCAGAGAGCTGGTGAGATCATCATTGGGCCTTTGATCAAACTCGCTAGGGATAATCTGACGTTCGGTTATGTTCCGGCGGTATGAAGGGATACGAGAGTAGTCTTTATTCCGAAGGCAGGTAGGATAAGTTATACGTCACCTAATGATTTCCGACCCATTAGCGTCATCTTCACAAGCAACAACATGCCTATAGGGCTGGCCAATCGACTGAGACGGCCCTGAGCACTGCAGTTGACCTAATTTAAGGACAACTGCAATAACCACGACTAAGGGTGACACCACTTTATGGGGAACCGTTGCGTTGACTCGGGATATCCGCAGGGGGTGTGTGAGGTCAGCTACTGGATGCGCTCTTTGGAGTAATGCAGCAAGCACTAAGAATAGTTGATTCATGGTGTAAGAGGACTGGACTATCAGTTAATCCGAGTAAGGCGGATGCAGTTGTGTTTACCAGAAGGTACAAGTGGGAAACCACGAGTACATTGAAATTGGTGGTCAAAAACTTGAAATCAAAGGGCAATCCAAATATCTAGGAGTCATCCTGGATAAGAAGCTGTCATAAAAGGAGCAAGTGGAGAACAAGTGCAAGAAGCTAGTAGCGACTCTTTGGCTCTATAGAAGGGCCATTGAGAAAAGCTGAGGCTTGAAAACGGAGACACTTATGTGGATCTACACAGCGATCCTGCGACCCAGACTAACCTATGCGGCAGTCGTCTGGTAGACCAGGGTCGAACTATCTTCTGTGAAGTCCCGACTGGAAAGAATCTGGAGACTGATTCTGAGAGGTATCACTGGTGCCTCGAAGTCGACTCCCACGATGGCCCTGGGAGCACTAATAGGTTTGGAGCCCCTCCAACGCAACATAAAAGCCGTGGCCGCGAAGGCAGCCTGAAGACTAAATATGGTAAACGATAGCAGTATTTCAACAGTTGTGCGGATACCAATCGACATCACGGAGAGGCAGATACTGAGCTCGCTCAGGGGCAAAATGTCCACTTGTCACTACCTCTTCGACAAGAAACACCGGGTTAGCCTATCCACAAAAGAGGAATGGGCTAACGGTGAGGCACACCTGCCTAGTGATGGAAACAACTGGTTCACAGATGGCTCCAGGGACAAAGAGAACGCTGGAGCAGTTGTATATCGTGGAAGGAACGGAATGGGCCTTACTGCAGTGCGCCTATAAGGCAATACAGTACGGTGGAAAGAGAAACATTCGCATCTGCTCAAATAGCAGGGCTGCTATCATGGCTCTGAATGCAACAACGACTACGTTGCTGCTTGTATAAGGGTACTTTGAGGCACTGAATAAGCTAGCGACAAAAAACTGAGTCACTCTGCTCTAGATCCCTAGATACAGTGACATCAAAGGCAATGAAATATCGGACAGGTTAACAAAGCTAGCAGCAAAGGAAAATTTTACTGGACCTGAGGCAGTTGTAGGCATTTCCAGCAGGTCGGTCACTAAATATATTAACACTTGTCTGACCAAAGAGCATCACAATGAGTGGAATGCGGTCTCTCGTTGCAGGCAGGCTAAAACACTCCCGGGCTCAAAGTTAAACCCTCATCGAGCGAAAGAAATACTTAAGCTCAGGAGGAAGGAAGTCAAAATCCTAACAGAAATGTGTATAGGAAACGAAAACCTCCAGTACCACAACCATAAGATAGGGCTTGAGGAAAGTTCCCTCTGTCGTCTCTTCGGAAAGGACAATGAGACTTCCACTCATATCCTCTGTCACTGCCCCGCGATGGCGGTAAAACGTGCAAAAGTCACAGGCAGTTACTGGATCAGTGAGTCTGAAATATCGACCAATAGCGTGGCTACGGTGTTCTCTCTATGGAGGGGACTTGGGGGCCAGGCTTAAGGCTTATAATAAGACGCAACGGGATCAACCAAGCGTCAGGGGCTGTAACGGTCTCAACCGTTGGTTAGATATTGGACTTCACGTCAGAGGTCCGGGGTCCTGGTGGTTCGGAACCCACCTTAAGCTGTAGGTCCCCCCATCGTGTCCTTGACTGCAACCCATTCCGTCAATGATGGGGTAAAAACCAGGCTTTGTCCAATATGTCTGGGCAGACTGCTCTCATCAGATCACTTGATTGCATCATAAAAATGCGTCCGTGACTGATGATATATACCGGGAGAGCTCCGTGCAAAATGATCAAATAAAAATCAAACTCTCACCAAAAATGCCTTCGACATATTGGGCAGTATAAGCCTGTGACAACATTTCGCCACAGAAATGTTTTTTTTATAATAATAATAATAATAAATAAATACACAAATCCTAGTTTGGTAAAATTTCCAAGAGCTATTAAAACATCTGTGCGTGCGAAAAGTTCGCAGTTAATTGGAGTCATACTGAGTCTGCACGTTTGCATGACAGATGGTCGTATTTTGTGAGAAATACATATAAAATATTCTCAAGTTTCAATACTTTAATAATTTTAATACTTACGTATGTTTTAAATAATTTTTATATTCGTAAGTTCCATTTTTAGTATATGATTTGAAATTGTTACTCTTATAATCTGTGAATGCAAACAATGAGCAAGTTGTTAATGCAATAAGTAGTTAATATATAATAGGAAATTGTCTTCTTCCTTTTTTGAATAATGCAAATGGAAAGTTTTTTAAAGTGTTTAAAGTGGTTGTCTATTCTTTTACAAATAAAGTTTGTATAATTTCATCAGTTAGTTCATATTTATTGTTTTTAAAGTTTTATTTACATGATAACAGCTACATACTCGTTTTGATTATCACTACGTTCGTCTTCAGAAAGTTCGGCATTATTTTACGATCAGTTTTTTTCGAATCATGGGACTAGAAAACATTTCTATTGTACAGAATCTATAGAAAGAACGCTCGTCTCTCTTTACAAGTGTGATACTAAATTAACTTCTAAATCCGAAGAAGATGTTCCCAAATTATAAAATTCCCCTTTTTACTCGAATTTTCGTATTTTTATATAATTCAAATCACCTTGTTTCAAAATGTTGATGAGGGTCAGACATATTCTATCATTTATCAAAACGCAATTATCAGGTGTCGAAGTTCGAAAAGTGAATCCTTTCACTTGTAATTTCGGAAATTACTTAAAACTCTCATCAACAATGTCGCTTAAGTGTTTAATCGATGCACATGGGTTGCTTTGTAATTAACGTGTATTTTTAAAAATATTGAAGGTTTTTTCTGCGATTCTTCGAGTGAATTGTTACAAAGAGAGTTTTGGTTTCTGGACCATTTTTTTATACGACCCCATTACATTTTCACACTGAAAAGCCAAATAACTATCGTGAGAACCAAAAGGCCTGACGTCGTCAGAAAATCTTCAGCGAAACCCAACTGAACATCGAAATACGGATAATAAACAAAAGATCTGATTGCCGCGTGCAATATTAAAAAATGCATTTGCGCAGCTTTTGGCAAAATTCCGCAAAAAGCGAGCACGCCAGTCACTAACAAAATCTGTCGGAATTTAGTCGCTTTTTACTTTTCTGTATTTCGATATATCATCCAGTTTTCTCGCGCACTCAGCTAAAGAATATTCTCTTATACAATTCAATCTTTTGTTGCAAAATGAAATAATCCTCCATCCCCACTTATACAGCTTATTGTATAATCCTTAAACCCAAACCCTAAACATTTTTTTCTCCACCCCAGATAAAACCAAATGTAGATACTTGAACGAAAGTCCAAAATTAAATCGGATGCAATATTCGTAATCGGAGACTTTTCAGGGAAGCAGTGGCTCGAATCAGCCCGTTGTAAGGGACAAATTACCGAGTACAAAGGCCCGAGCAGGGGCATCCGCGATAAGGCATCTGAACTGAACTGAACACTTTTTTCCACGATAGTCGAAGCCATCTTCCTTCAGTTTCAAAGCATTTTCAACGAAAGACTCCAAATAGTAGCACTGTGGGATTTCTTATTCAAAAGGCCACTATCCGTGTTAAACTCAATTTCTAGATGATCAGAAATGTCGTCCCCTATCGAATCCAGTAACGTTTCTGAAGCGGTCTTCATCCAAAGATGCAAATGCTCTTCTGGCTGAACAAATTTTTAGGGACGGCGATACATTTGGCGTATTTAAAAGAGTCCTAGTGCTCATAGGAAAGATCTTCAAGCATTGATGCGTTCGCAATTCTTTTAAAATCGAATCACTTTGCATCCGATTGATAACATTTGAGTAAATATCTAAAGCGAGTCTCTTCTTGAACATTGTCTGCGCAGAAGGTTTAGCGTCTCCTGAAAAATTGAAGTTCTTTAATGGCTCTATCATTGTTTCAACATCGAGTAAAGGTACAAAGCTGCAAACTTTTACTTAACCGCAATATCCATGCGTACCATTCCGGGAAGTTGTCCGTCAAATTGGACGTTCAAAGTGGTTTCGTTCCTCTGCAGCACATCGGTAGGTGCGAGAAAAAATAAGGCACCTATATTTTTCTTGACGCTCGAAGTTTTTGGAATTACTCGAATCATTTGAACGACATCCGCGTCTTCAGTCGAACAGTTGGTATAAGTCGTTTTATCACGATTCTTCACCGGGATTGTAGATTAAAGATTGCCCGTTGACGTCAGGTCTTACATGTCTTTTGATAAACTGAACAAAGACATGGCTTGCGCTTCAGATGGTTATAATTTTTCTAGCATTTTTTCAAGAGCACGAAGTCTTCTTAACTATCTAGGTCCAAGTTCATTCATAATAGATTAAAGTGGGCCTTAATAAAAACAAATTTCAAGTAATGTGAAAAGTTATACATAATCCAAAAACATTTGTTAGCCGAAATATCCTTGAGTCTGTAAGACAAAAATTTACAAGTACATTTTTTTTAAATTCCAGGCAGGGACATTACTTTATGAAAAAATGTGAAGTATGTAAATGAAATAAAAATAAACAAGTATATTTCTCATCGACCAATTTCTTAAACTATATAGTGGTCAGAATTTTAAATTATTAAAACTTGATGGTCTTGAATTTTGTAGCATTGAAAATAGCTTTTAATGTTTTTCAGTCTTCAAAAATAATCATTTGAACAAAATTCTTTGAAATTCTTCATTCGAATTTCTTTTTGTATTTGAATTTTGCAAACGAAATTTTTATTAGAAACAGAAAAAAGTTATTCATAAAAAAGTAATTAAAATTCTTTTAAACTTATAACAATTTATAAAGAAATTATATATAGAATTTCTCAATCTTTTAACGCGAAAACTTTTTCCTATAATCCCACTGAATAGATAGTTAATAATTAGCAGTTAAATTGCTCCATTTTTGTACTTTGAAAACAATTAAAAGGTTATTCAATTCAAATGACTTACTTAAAAAGTGTTTAAATTTAAACAAAACTGAACATCGTTACATTTTTATTATTTTTTACTTATGATTGCTTCAAACTTATATAAGTTTAACAATGACGAACTTCGCTGATTCATTCTTTAATTTACAGCACTGAAAACAATAGCGTAGATTTATATTTTTAAACCAGAAATCGTTTAATTATTAAACTGATGATAGTTTGAAATTAAACATTTATTTTGAGTTTAAATTGATCAACTAAAAACTCGGGACATTTTGTAGGAGAAACTAGAAAGTCTTGAAAAGTACAACGTTCATCTCAACATAGTAAATGACGATTTTCTCTAATACTCCACTATTATATTTTTTGTTTAGCCGGAAAGGTAAGGACATTAGTGCGAGGTTTATAAGAGTGCGCACCTTATTATGGCGTCCTGTAGATGTGCAGCACTGTAATCTCCGGAAAAATGTGAAAATTCTGTAACACCTAAAAGATTCGCATGTATTTTGCATTTTTATAAACTTCTAAATATGCATAAAAGATGAATAAAAAAATTTGGTCATTTTCTTAGCACCTGTGCGTTCTGGAAAATAAGCTGGAAAGCGTTTATTTCATTCAGAGTGTGACGTTGCAGATTTTATGCTACCCACAAATTCTAGTTTGCATAAATTAACTCTTAATAAAAGCTCTCGTGTTCACACGTAGAGTAATGAAATTCAGCACTCCTCTCTTTTCTTTTACATTTACGTTATTCTTATTCTCTATCTATTTTCCATGTCTGTAGCGCTAAATTTAAGAAAGTAGGGCTGTCCTAATTTTTGTATTTTGTTAAATTTCCTAATTCCGCTGTTTTGAGCAAGAACCACGCAGAGTAGCAACATCGACGCAAATGATTGATTAGATCCACTTCCACCTTCACCTTCAGCAAATCTTCACGTCTTAAGTCCCCACATAAACTTCCGGATATCTCTTATCGCTAATCCTTCTGAAATCCGGAGTAGAATGACTGAGTCTACTCATGAAGGATAAAATGGGTTATTTCATTCGGTCGTCCAAGATACAAGGCACGTTCCTGGTGAGAATGGACCAAGCGGTTACCACAAAAATTCTACAAAAGGGTAGGTAATCTCGCCAAAAAATAATTCTCGTTAGAAATGTCTCCGTCGTGAACAGACGTTTCTTGGCTTTTCATGCCTCATTTGTTTCCTCTTCATCAAGAGTCTACTCCGCATCCGTAATATGGATAAGAGGCTCCTGGTACTCCACCTCAGCATCGGAATACAGCCGACCCTGGCATCGAGGAAATGACATTCGCTTCTCGCTTCCCCACAGCGGAAGCAGTGCGGAATGTCTCCTGCTATCAACAGCGGCTGGTAAGAACTAAGAAAGGAAGGACGGGACAATAGGATGGACGAATGGGAAGCAGATCTCGTCGGTTATCTTTTTCACGACCGTTGTGATTTACTGAAGTCAAGTTGTGCGCATCAGCCTTTTTTCCTTTCTAATTATGTGATTTCTTCCGTTTCTAATATACGCCGGTTACCGTGAGAATCGGTCTCTTTACGTTTGTATACTCTACGTGTAAATGTGTGTTCCTGTCCTCGACTGACCGCAGATTATCGAAGTTAGGATCTGTTTTCCATTAATAGTTGAGCCAAGCTTCCTTTTTTTGATATCTTCTTATCGCAGTACTTCCCTTTTATTATCTAAGTCCTTGACTAAATCATCCGGTTATTGATTTTGGTGGTTTAAAATTGCTTTGAAAGTTTACTTTTACTATTACCATTATTATTTGCTTTGCTGTGTAATCTGATCATGTTTTTGTGAATAACTATTAACTAATCCGGAGTGCCGAATCACCGTAAATTAAGTGCTGTTTTAAAATGCTATCGATCCCCACAATTTTTCTCATCGCGTGATGTTTTTTTTTCTTGTTATAAAATGTTCTCGACCCCTTCATATTTCAAATACCTCATCTCTGTGTAAAGTTTCGAATTGTCTAAAGAGTATTATAAAGTATTTTCGATCCATCCCTAATTTTGATACCCTTTTAAAATGCTAAAATGTCTTGAAAATTGTTATAAATCATTGCCAATCCCCCTCCCCTATTTTTCGATGCACCACTTTTCTGCCGAAATACCCTAAAGATTATTACAGTACTACCGACCTTTTCTTATGTCTCGATACATTTTTTTAAAGTACCGAAATATTCCAATATTATTCAAGTGTTCTCTACCCTTTGTTATGTTATCGACACCCCCTTTTTATGCCGAAATACCACAAAAATGATTAGAATACTAGCGACCTTTTCTTGTATTCTCGATACTTTTTTCTTAAACAGTAATAAAATATCCCAATATTATTAAATTATTTTCTATCTTTTTAAGTTATTAACACCCCTTTTTGTGCCGCAATACACAGTTTTCTCGACTTTTTAATGTCATCTATGCCCTTTTTTAGTACCAAAGTACCCAAAAAGTATTGAAGATTGCCGATCATTTTATGTTATATACACCCATTTTTAGCTCAGAAATACCCTTAAATTATTTAAGTTTCCTCGAACCTTTCATATTCTTGAAACCCCATTTTTGTAACAAAATACCCCAAAAATTATTAAAGTGCTATCGACCCTTTTATACTCTCAATACCCCTTTCAGCGCCGAAATACCCAAAAATGATAAAAATTTTCTCGAACTTTTTTTGATATCTAACTATTAGCGATTTATCACCTTGGAATCTGATCCATACCTGCTGTGATTTTATCAGATAATTTTTTTATATATCAGATAATTATTTTATATATTTTATATACTTTGTTAAATAAATTTTCAAATGCGTCCACAATATCTTGCTGTATAGAAGTCTTAGCTCCCATGTAGTGCATGATTCCCGGAATTCTTGAAGTTTTTCTAATAGCATTAGTGTGTGACCAAAAAGTAGACGGCGAACTTTAAATACTATTCTCTATCTTTGACAGATAAGAAGCGTGTGAATTTTTTTATTATATTTTTATAGCAGATCTAAGTTCTCTACATATATGTAGATAATAATCATTGTAGTTGTAATTATATTTTTTTCTATAGTTTCGTTTTAATCTAAAATTATTAATGACTTGTTTAGTATAGCAAGGGGTGTAGTTTTGTTTACTTTTCTTAATAGAAGCTGAGTACGTGCCAATTTTGTCATCCAAGATATTAGAGATTTTTTCATACATGAATTCAACGGCAGAATTAACGTTAGTGTGTGCATTTAAAAACGTCCAATCTATCAAATGTAATTTAATTGCGATATTAGAAGAGTCATCGTTTATGAACTTGTATCTCTTAGATTCAGAATTCGTAAGAAACCTTTGATTATTTCCCAGAAGTGGTACTGACGCTTCAAAAAGTAGAGTCAAAGGAGGGTGATATTCAGCAACTGGTAATATTGGAAAATCGCAAGGCGTTACTTGACAGGGAACTGTAGAGAGGACAATGTCAAGATATCTGTCCATGAAATTCATTACGTTATTATATTGCGTGAATTTATGAAATTCAAGTAATGCACATAGTGTAGCTCCTTTGCGGTCATAAATTCTTAGAGACACATAATCTTTAAATTTGGAAACGTTAAAATCCCTTGCAATTCGTACTTTGTCATTCCATTAAAAACTTCAGGCTGAAATGACCTTCAGGAAATTATCAAGCTTTTCATGTGCGATATCAGGCGCAATATACATATATAGCTAATAAGACAAACGCGTTACCTTCAAGAATAATTTCGATAGCTACCAGGTCTATTTTGAATGTCAAGTTGGAAATAGTACTTATATCTATTGATCCTGAGATAAATCTTATTTTTATAGCAACAAGTACACCCGAACCTCTTTTATTTTCTCTATCACTCCGGTAAACTGTGAATAGATTTAAATAAAAAATTTCTGCATTGTTTACATTAGGCTTCAACCATGTTTCACATGTTCTACAATTTTCAAATTTCCCTCTCCTAGAGATATAGGTTGATTGAGTTCCTTTCTGACCTGGTCGTATCGTAGGCGTTGAGCCATGGTCCGATCCTGCTTTAGATAAATGTTAGTTTCGAGATTCGAGTTCCTCCACTTCCAGTATGCACAAAGCATTATATCTGCATCAGATTCTGTTATGAAAACCACTCTGATAGGCTGAGGTGATGAAGGCAAATAAGAACGGGTGCCAAATCAATCATTTTTAAATGTTTTTTGGGTAATACTCTTTTAACATATTTAAGAGGAATTGATTGACAGAAGCCGAATCTTTCTCAACAGATCGTGGTGGGTCATTTAGGGTAGTTACTGGGTTAAAAGTTTCAGGGCAGCAAAATTAAATTAAATTTTTCTTGCGTGCAAGCCTTTCATTGATCTCCTTCACACAGCGTAAGAATGATTCGGTTTAAGTAGATTTAGTCTTGATTTCCTTCACCTTAAGTTTGAGATCGTCGATCCGCTCTAACGTCCCATTTAATTGAGACCCAATAACCTGAATTTTATTAGACAACTTTTCGGAGAGACTTTTAAACTTTGTCGTAATTGCATCTCGTTGATTTTCAAGAAGGAGTTCTCTCTTCTTGCTGGATTTTTTCCAAGGTTTATTTAATAATGATTCTAGTTCTGTTTTTGTTAGTGGACCTTTCTCTGAAGAGTCTATATTATTTCTAAACATTCGCGATGTAGAACGTGGTTTATAACCGCAACACTTCTTGAGGCACGTTCGTTGACTCGTTGCACCTTTAGCACAGCTCGAATTATAGTTACTTCCACACGCACACAGGCAAGAGTTACCCTTTATTTTGGAGCTGCACTGGCCACATGTACGTTCCCCTTCGAAAAGACTTTAATTTATGTTAAATTTCAATAAACTGCGAAGCATACTCGAATAAAATATTCGCAGTCCGCCCTCTAGCGGCGCTAGATTCTAATTTTTTATATCCTAAAAAAACGTGCAAGGTCAACTTTTTTATATGCTGCATTAAAAGATATCGAAAATGATGCAATATACCTTTTTTAAATATTCATAACGGCAAAGGTCTAGGATAAAGATTGAAAAATCATTTGGTGTTTTCAAATAATTAAAACGGGTCAAGGCATAAGCGTGGAGGTGAATATTAAAAAAACACGTTTTATTGGTTAAAAAATTGTCTAAGATTCTACCTGATATTATGAGGAAAGGATATATCGAAATTCGAACCAGAAGTGGGTTTTTAAAACTCGTGATTTTCCATATATTTATGTGCATTCGTCTTCAATGTATTTAGCTTTTGTACACATTTTGCCGAATGTTATTTAAAACAAAAATTTAAAAATGAAAAAGAAGAAAATAGTTGCCAATGTGTTTCCCATCACAAAATACAAACAAACTAGATAATTTGTACAAAAAATAACACTGTAGTCTAAAATTCATTTGTCTTGAACCGAATGATTTTAAAAGATTATTTTCCACTTTTTCAGCTTCCTATTAGTCTCATAATGCATTCGTAATATTTTGGGCATATCTTTATGCTAACTGGGATCTAAAAATACAACAACAAAAAATTCACGGACTTTCATGGTTTTGGCAACAGTCCATTTTTGACAAACTGTATGTCGAAGAATATTAACTTTATACAAATTTGTTTATTGAGATCTCTGGAGCTTCATCAAATCTCGAATTCATTTTCTCTTTTTGAGAATTCGATTTTTGAGAATGTTCTTTCATTCTCCTGAAAAATTTGTCCCGATGGACTTTCACGCTTTTGCCGCGATACCCTTCAATTGTTGATTCGTAGTTTCGCGTTATCGATCGCGATTGACATCTGGGCCTGTGTCCTATTTCTATGTTTATCAGCGAGAACAGACAGTAATTTAATGGTTACCAATTTCAAAAATGAAAAAATAGCCGTACTTTTCTAGGGTCAAAAATTCTAGTAATGTTGATACGCGTGGTGACAGAGGGTACGTCCATGTGAATAGAAAAAACCCATGCGCATCGTGCCAAGATTTAAACGTTTTCTATGATTTCACTTGTAACTGTATCATTACCTATCACTACCTAATAAATAATTTGTATTATAACTATTGTCATTATGTATAGCAATTCAACATTTTATTGATTTTTATTATTGATGCCATTCTTAAAGTCCCTTTAGTAGAGTTTGTTATCGGATTCGTTGCATAAAATTTTTACGTCTTCCGCAGAAGATACTGATTCAAGTGCATTGTCCGATGAAAGTTCGATTTCAACTATTTCGAAAAGTCCTTAGAAAACGAGGCCTAAAAGGTATGTCAGAAAACCAGCAAAGTATCATACCACAGCTTCATATGGTCAAAGACCAGGCACTTATAAAAGGAGCAAAAGCACTTACAAAAGGGGTCAAAGCGAACGAAGCAATAGAAGCATTGGAATTCGGGGTGGAAGAAAAACCTTTGAATAAAAGGGAACTTGAAAATTTACTAAAACTGAGGAGAAAACGTAAGAATTTTTTAACATTAAATAAATCTACTGAAAACTGTTTGCTTTACATACTTTACTGATATATGGCAAGGGTGTATTATGTAATTGAAATCATTAATTTTCTAAGAATATCATCGGGACCGAGGTTGAAAACCGCACCATGGTAGACGTTCTAGAAATTGGGAGAACCATTCAAGGTCCAACTGCAGAAAATTTTAAAAGAAGTTCGATTTAACTCAAATTATTTTAAGAGGAAAAGGTGTTGATCATACAAATTCAACTAAAAAAATAATTTTGCTTTGTTTTGAATCGGCCACTGGCAATAATAACGATGGATAAGAATCAAGAAATGAACCACTTCCTACGCGATCCTCTACTCGCCCTCCAGCACCACTCGACCCAAAATATTCGACAGGAAAGAGAACCGAATCGAAGGTATGGGGTCTCAATTTTGAATAACACTTTAGACTTTTGTTAAGAACACAATTTTGTATTGATGACCTCATTTTTCAGGAACGAAAACGAGGTGCAAGAGTAAGTACAACTTACTAACTTGCCGTGAGTAAAAATTGGTCGTCAGTAGGAATTATTAAATACTAGTAATTGCCGAAACTAGTAAAAACTACAAATCTCTAGCAACTGCGAACTAGTAACTCGTAGTAACTATTAGAAATAAACAAAAATTAAATTAAATACGTGATAACTAAAAACTGAAATTGTAGAGAAAAGTAGATTAGAAATTTTACCATTTTTTTATATGTGACTTTCCGTTTTAGAAAATTAACCGTAATGCTTCCTTGCAAAATCGTTAATGAAGTGAAGGTTTTGGAAAATCTCGGGAAAGCGGATATTCTAAAAGTGGTACGTATCTATTCGGAGTGGAAGTTTATTTTGATACTTATAGGAATTTTTCTAATTGGAAAATTCTTCGACTGTCAGTCACTAAAACCAATTGACAGATTTACTACTTGAAATATGTCTTAGGATTAGGATTAGGAGTTTCATCAATAGACTCAGAGCCATTTTGGAAATTTTAGATATTCCATTTATTTCGACCTTTCGACTTTTTTGTGAGTCCTTATCGGGATGTATAATTATACAAATTACAACAAAATTTCAATTAAAAAATACAATAATAAATAAGATACAGACAATTCTACTTACCATTTTCTGATGTTTCACCAAATTAAAGAACATCAGAAAATTGTGAGCAAAATTGTTTGCGCCTTATCTACTATTGAATTTTTGAATTGGAATTTTTGTAATTCAAATAATCATAGACCCTGCTGATGATGAATTAAAAAAAGCTCGAAATGAATGGAATATCTAACAAATTCGAAATCGCTCTAAATTGATAGATGGATTCTCATCCTTCACCTTTCTTCGTTATTTTTTTTCAGCTGCAATGTGCAAAAGCGAACAATTCAAGATGCCAAACATGAAAGAGTTAAGAATATAATAATTATCAGCTTCATTAGTTATTATATTAGAAAGCGTCTACTATTAAATAGTTTACTTTTAAACTGGCAAAGAAGAACTTTCAGCATGAAAGTTAATTTTTTATTAGAAAAATACATTTTGAAATAAATAAGTTGAGTTTTAAGTCGTAAAGATTAATGTTAATCCAAAAATAAATACTTTTTAAGAAGATTTATTTTCGAACCAAATAGACCAAAATTGAACAACATTCATGAATCTTCTACCAGAAAAGATTAATTTCTAATAAAAAAGAACATCGTTGGTCGAACTTAGCGAAGAAATGAGAAAATAAGAAGAAGCCAGGGAAAAGCTAGAGAAAAACATGCGCGTTGGAGCAAAGACTAGAGAAGTAGGAAGAGCAGGAAGAGTAGGATAAAAAGGTAGAGGAGCTAGAAGGTAAAATGAAAAAAGCTTAAACCGGGCCTTTGGAGGCGGGGAGAGTGAAAATAAGTAGGAGAAAAGTCTAAAAAAAACAGAACAAAGAGTAAAAAGAAAGAGAAAAAGAAGACTGAAAATGAAATATAGTGAGGGAAGGGAATAGTTCTCGTGAAACTAAAGAAATGGGAACATAAGAAGGAAGTAAAGACAAAGAAAAGAATGTTATATGAAAATTTCGAGAGATTAAAGGATGATTTCACATGTGTAGAAAGGGAGATGCAGTATAAATTAAGGACAATAGTGACAGAGAAAAGAAAATAGGGAAGAATAACATGGGCTGAGTATAGAAGAAAACGGATAGTGGGTGTGTGGTGAGATTAAAACGAGGAAGGGTAAGAGTAAGTATAAAATAAGGTATCGGGAAAGTAGGAGTTAAAGGAAAGGAACAAATATAAATAAGAAACAGGAAGGAACCAAAAGAAAGGAGAAACGAAAGTAGGGAAGATTTGAGGATATGCTACTGAAATATAGCAGGCTTGGAAGCAAAGGATAGGAAGTTTGTGAGTAATTTGGAACAAAAGGATGTAGTAACTATGGTGGAGATTTAAATGGATGAAAAGGGATAGGAGAGAGTAAGTGGAAGATTACTAAGAAGTTACAAATAGCAGGCTCAAAATGCAAAGAAAAAGAATACATGAGGCAGAGAAATGTTAGGTATGCTGATAGAAGTGAGGAACGAATATATAATTGAGAAAGATTCACAAGAGATAAAAAAAAAGAAGGAGTAATAGTAGAGGAGATAAGTATGAGTGGAAAGATTTAGAAGATAGTTGGTGTGTATGTGAAAGGTAATATGCAGGAAAAATCAGAGAGAATGAATAAACGGATTAAAAAGAATAAGCAAGGGACTAGGCTTATAATAGGAGGATATTTTAAAGCGTGCATCGGAGATAGAGGAGCAAGGAAATGAAAAGGAAGGCAAACAATAAAATACAAAGACAAGACACTGAATGGAGAGGGAAAAACTGTAATTGATTATGTGGTAGTGGATGACCAGGAAAGAGAGAAGGTCAAGAAACTAGAGGTTGAGAATTATATAGATTCGGCTCACTTTGTTTTGTCACTTGATTTGTCAATAAAAGACAAAGAGCAATTTGAGGAAAATGTCAAAAGTATATAAATGGGAAAGGAAATTTGAACGCGGGGATAGAAATAATAATAGAAGGAATAAAAAGAGTATTAGAATGTACAAGGAAAAAATAAGTTAGTGAAGAAGGAGATAGAAATGGATGGGATGAGGAATGTAAACAGAAAAAGAATGAAGTAAGAAGGGAATTAAAGAACTGGAGAAAAGGGACAGGTGGTAAAAAATATATAGAAAAAGGTAGGAGTATACTGGGTTTTGTGATAAAAAAAAGGAAAAATAAAAGGTTTGAAGAAGAGGCGGGAAAGGCTAGGACGGAAGGTGGTACATAGAGAGAGAGAGAGAGAGAGAGAGAGAACAAGAAAAAAAATAGTAAACCTTAAGGTTGATAAACTGAAATTCAAAAAATTGAACATTTTAACAATATGATTTGTTATCTATGAAAAAATTTCGCAAATAAACCAACTTTTATCATCATTGTAATTTATTATAAATTATAAAAAAAATTGCAGCTTATTGATTTCTTTAATTTCCAATAGACTTTTTTTAACATTATTCTAAAAAAATTGTTTTGTGAACCTACAAATATTGATTCTTTAACCGAAACAGGTGAAGTTTAAACAAAACGTGTACATTTAAAATCAAAGAGGTGGATTTTATTAGCAAAAATGATAAAACTTCAACAAAAAACGTCAATTTTTAAAGCACATTCAAAAATCTCAAATGATCTATTACTATTTTTTTTAATAAACTTGTTAAATTGAACAAATTTAGGCCCTGCGATTTAGAAAACAAAAATACAAGCGAAAGAAATTACATGTTTATGTTTTGATATAGCTAATTCTTTGAATCTTGCTTAATTTTATTAAAATTAAAACCTGTTTTGGTTACAATATTAACTATTAGATATTTCCTCAAGAAAAACTATTTATTTAAAAGTTAATCTTTTTTAGTCGATAAATTAATAATTTGAGTGAAAATTCAAATTCCCTCGTATCAAACTTTCCTCAAAATTCATTATTAGGCTAAAAATGCATGGTTGAAAGTTAAACTAATTTGTTTAAAATTTATTTTGTTATTTTGTACATTAAAAATAAATTTTACAATCAAACATAATCTAAGTTTTCGTTCAACCCAATAACCAATTCAAGAAATCTATAAAAAAATTAAATTTATTTTTAAACATAATTTTGAAAGTCAGAGATTAATCTTTTCAAAACCGGGTTACAGTTAATAAAAAGAGTGTTAATAACTCTTTTGGCACTGTAGTAAACACGTTATTTTCTATTTATGATTTAAACTGAGAAAGCTTTCAATTTTAAATTAGCTGTATGTAGCATTCATCAATTTTTGACGCGAGTTATATTTTATATTATTTCTCCCACAATTATAATAGTTTTACTCACTATGTAATGGATAAACTGAATTTACCCGGAATTGTACTTATATAAGAATTTTTTCGTTTGTAGGTGTAATACAAGTCACGAAAATTATTTTAGAATAATCATTATATACATTTTTCTTTTTCAAAAATTCTTTACGTGTAGAAATCAAACCGAACTTTTTAATTCGTTTTCGGAAAGTAAGGGCTAGAATAATGGGACAATAAAAAATATTGACGATTTCCAAAGCATACCACATTCACGTTTTATTATAATTTTATAGCATCACAAGTTACTTGTAACATTCAAAGACGACTGCACATCTCAAAAACTTTTATATTGTAGTCTTGAATTTCTTTTTGTTATGAAATAAATCGTGTAGAAGATCGTGGTCTCTCACATTTCACTATAAAAATTGAAAGGATTTTGTTTAAGGACCCCACTGGAATTAACTTGATTTCATTTCGGGTCAATGGGCTAATCTTGCCGCTTTCAATGTTTATTCTTGCCCGAACTTTAGCGCGTAATTGAGAAATAAATGTATATATACCAGCTAAAGTATTATTATTTTCCAACATTGCAAAAACGTCACCATTGAATGCTGATAATACAATTTTCTCTTCAGTCGGCATGGGGCCATATATATTCTGTCTTAAGCGTAGTTCGATTGGTTTATCCACAGGAAAAGTGTATCTTCGAAGAACGAATACCTGGCTTAGATTTCGTAAGGGACTAAGCCGAATAAGTTCAAGTTGATCAAGTCCATATCCAAGTACTTTAGAAAAAGGACTAGCAATTCGGGGAGACCTCGATCTGGTACGAAGAGAAGCTGCGGTAGAAGGAAGATCCCTGGCAGGAGGAGACCTAGACCTGGTGTGGAGGGGAGGCGTGGCAGCAGAACGATTTCTGTCAGAAGAATTGAAAGTACCGTGACGAAAAAAACCTGGAAGTGGGTTGCCATTTGGTAAGCACTCGAAAGGTAAACTCAACTCTGGAACAAGCAACAAACTGTTGATTTTTTCTTAAAGTACACAATCGGATCTCGGTATTGACTTTGTGGAATTCCCACGTACAAATGTAGGAATGACTGACAAAGTACTAGGAGGTGACTGCAATTATTTAGGTTTGTTTTTGAAAGTTGATATAAAAACTGACTGTGGATAAGTTCTTGCTGACTCTTATAATCTACAACCGATTTAGGAATTGAAAAGTTCGTATTGATGGCACTTAAAGTTGAAGATAAATTATATGATAATGTTTACCTATAGAATTGAGGATAATTGCCAAGGACATGAAGAACATATAAAAAATCCTCATTTTTTCTAATCGAATGAAAAACTTATTAAAGTATCATTCATGAATTTTATTGACGCTTTACTTAAAGAATATTCTAGTACCTACTTGGCTTATGAATTATATATATACATCCTATAGTCCTTATCTAAAGAATTATTAGTGTTTTGCTTATACTTCTGAAGTATTTACATTTCATTAGGGTGAGCTTCAGAGAAGAAAATTTGATCTCTAAAATTCTTTTAACTGATATCACAGCTTATGTATGTTAATTAATAACTATATTGTATCTATCTATTCTATATAATTTCTTGGCTATAAAAAATTTGTCTAGAAAAACAGCATCAATACATTTAAGACATTTTTGGTATAAAACAAATTTGTTTTAAAGCTGCATAATAGGCTATGTTAAAAAAGATTGTGTTGCTGCTCATAAGGTAGATTTTAAAACTGGAAAGGAGGCAAGCTTACAAAATTTGTGACCGATAAAATGAATCTATGTTGACCTCAGACTTTCTCACACGTTGCAGAGTAAGGTCTTACAATATGCATTACTTTTTTCCTCAAGAAAAAATTCTCATTTTGATTTTAAGATTGAACAATATTCATCACATTCGTAAGGGATCTCTATGGACCAATTTTCGAATATTGTTAATTGTTTAAATCATTATTTAGAAAACAAATAGCAAAAACACTTTTTTATTAGCTGATAAATCAGATAGAATAGATAGAGTTAATAGAATTAGTAATTGGAATATATAAGTTGTGATATCAGTATCAGCGATCCTATCAGTCTTGATTTGTGATTACATTAATTAAGTAACCTATTTGTTTCTCGTGATTGCTCTTACAATTACATATCGTTTGTTTGATACAATTCTTTGCAACAAATGTCAGAATATTATGTACTGTTTCCGACGTTCTATTTACATTTGATTTTAAATCTAGCGTATACTAATTCTAGTTCTGTTTGCATTTTTTTGTGTAGGCCTGAATTTAATAACTAGCTTGCATTTTTGCAAATTTTGTTCTTGATTTTACTCAAAGATTATTTAAATAATTAGTAACAATTTGTTCAAAACAAATGTTGCCTCGAATGGTCGATTTTACACAATATTTACAATACAAATATTTCAAGCGTCAAACCAAAGTCAGTTTATACATTGCAAGTTACATTCTTTTTCTTCGAATAAGTTTTGACTTTGGTACGACGGTGCCCACCGATCCTGTTAAAAAAAAGGTTTTCGCCTTGTGACTCAGAGTCGCCGCAGACGAAGTGTGCTGCCGGCTATATATTATTAATTGACACTTGACGAGGTTTACATGGATATCGATTTTATAAACCTTTTCGCTTGTGAGATTTATGATCCTATAGGCACCTGAGTAAGGCCTCTCCAGGGACTTTCGTGCAAAATCGCGAAGAAAGACGTGTGTACACGTTTTCAGATCATTCAATAGAAACGGTTTCTTCTTGTGCTTATGCTCAACCGGTATCGGCTTGAAGCTCCGCCCATACTCACGGAACTCTTTCAAGATGAATTGCGGATTCATGCTAAATTCCTCGAGCAGAACAAATTTCCCGGGAATTCTAAACACTGTTCCGTACAGAAATTTCGCTAGCGACGCACCTACGTCAAGTACGTTCGTACGTCGTCCGAATAAAACTGTAGGTAGTGACTTAGACCAATCCCTATCCATGTGGCACATTAGTGCTGATTTGAGTGACTTACGCTATCGTTCTACCATGCAGTTGGCAGTGGGATTATAGGTCGTGATATGTATCTTATGACAACCGATAAGTTTCATAAGTAATTGGTATGGCTTCGGGCCTGGGCGAAAATCTATTTATCATGGTTAGTAAAAAGTTCGTTTCCTAAATATTGTCGAAATATACGGTCTGAGTATTTTACCTGACAGTTCGCAATAACGCAAGGACGGGCCGTTGTTGCGATATATTTTCTTAAGATTTTAAAACATTCGGGATCTGCGATAACCCGTTTCAAGTATTCGTCTCTCGCTCGCGGATGTATTCATTAAGTAAAGCGTGCGCCTCGGCAGCATGTGGTATCGAACGTCTATAAAACTTCACCATTCCGAGGAATCAACGTATTTGAACGATCGTTTGTGTTTTAGGATAATTCAGGATGAACTTTACATTTCCTGTGGTTGGTGTGCAACCTTCTGAGTTAATGGTGTACCACAGTAATTTTATTTCGGTCTGGCGAAATTGACACTTAGTTACATTGCCTCTTACCGAATACTGTTTTATTCTTTCGAACGTTTGTCTGAGATGACGCTCGTGCACCTCTGCGTCATTAGAAGCTACCAGAATGTCATCGATATCGACAAACGCGAAGTCAAGGTCGACAATGGCTAAATTAATATATCGCTGAAAAGTTTGACTGGCATTTCGGAACCCAAAAGTCATGAAAGTATAGTTAAACAACTCAAAAGGTGTGATAACGGCGGTTTTTTGGATGACCCTAGTGCCATTGGTATCTGGTGGTAAGCCTGAAAAATATCTAATTTCGAAAAAATCCGTTCATCCCTCAAAATAGTTGTTAAATAGAAAATATTAGGTACCGTGTGTTTGTCCAGTACGGTGATGTTCATCTGGCAATAATCGCCACAGACCGACCATACACTTGATTTTTTCGTTACCATATGTATTGGGCTCGACCACGCGCAATTGGAAGGTCTATAGAATCTGTTTTTTATTATCTCGAAAATTATCTTCTTTGCTAGATCGAGTTTCTCTGGATTTAGGTGATGCGTGCGTTGAAAAAGGGAAGGATCCGTCGTTACAATATGGTGTGTACATTATCCGCTGGTGGACCAGTATTTGGTTTACTAGACGTTAGTTCCGGAAATTCGAAAAGTAATCTTGAAACTTTATTATTTTGACCTAAAAGGCATAACTAAACGAAGTTGCTCTTGTAAGGAAACCCTCTCGCCTTTAAATTTAAAATCTAGTCGAGCAGACAAGCATCGTGAAGTATTGGTACGAGCTTAAAATGTGCCAAAATATCAGCTCCATTAATTGTATGTAGCACAACCACTACATAGATAACCCAGAGCATGTGTCTTCGTTCTCTATGATCACGTTTAATCGAGCAGGTTCCGTGCGTTTTTAAAGGTTTGTTGTTAGCTGCGCAAAGCAGAAGATCGTTTTTCTCTATTAATTTTGAGTTGATGAATTCAGTTGGAACTAGTAAAACGTCGGATCCCGTTTCAATTACAAAAATTAGACCAGATGTGACATCTCTTATATGCAGGCGTTCGGACAGAACGCTGGGTTCAACCGTCTCAATTCGAACGTGCTTGGGCGTTTGCCTGGCTGTTTCGATTTCACCACCTACAAGGTGGTCTACAATTATGCGCGTCCTTCCCAAAAAGTTGATGCTAATAACAGAATTTGTTATTACGATGTTCGCGTGAGTCAGAACGATAATTGCCTGATCGCGATCAAGAGCATTGACGGTGTCGTGATCAGTTACGGTTTTCCGAACGGTGTTCTCTGCGAGAACGCCGCCTAAACTTCCCATTTTCATAAACTCTTTTATATAAAGTAGAGACTTGTCACGCTAACTCCTGCAATTCAGTTGAATCGTTATTGTTTGCGTTTTTGTTGTTCTTGATATTCGCGATTGACGAACCATTTACGCTGTTGCAACCGAGTGCCTCTGTAATTCTATCTGCTTTTTGAGCTAAAGTCAAGAGCGGGAAAACTGCTCATGAAAAACCGAGACTCAGCATAGCCTAACACTTGTCACAGTTTATTCAAAATTTACATTTAAAAGAATAAATTTACAACTTTGAAATAATAATTTTACAAATTTCAAACAAGAAAACTTTTTACAATAATCTTACTTTGAGTTTTCTTCTTGATGTGTTAAACTTATCTAGAAAACATTCGGCCGAACTTATCCTTTCGGTGGCCTCGTTGAATACTGTAAACGAAATTCTTTGGAATTTTCCTCTAGGATTCCTGATGGAACTGGATTCATCGATGTTGGACAGAAACGCCTGAGAAAAGTTTCTTGGGCAGGGTGGCTTTTCTTTTCGTCTCGAGCTTCGTTCGGTAGATATACGGCCTCGTGCGCCATTTTTCATAGAGAACAGAATCCTTTCTCCTTGAATGATCGATGAGAATTTTCGTCGTTATGTTGGTCCCAGAGCAGAGAACGTGTGAAAAGACTCGAGACTTACAAAAAGTAAAGTCGTGTAGTCACCCGTCATTCTGTGACGGCTCGCATCCGTGGCGTGGCGTTCGGAGGATGGCATCAGATGGATGTGTCATGTAGAAATCTGATTGGCCCACCGTCAATAAATGAAGAATTTGAATGATTTGAATGATTTGAATGATTGGAAAATGGAGATGTGGAATGTGATTGGTGACAGGTCATTTGCCCGTTCCATTACTATCTCCTCCTAAACCTCTGATGTGACCACTCATCCCTGGCTTTCGTGGTGTTGTTTTCGATCTCGGATTTGACAGGTGGCGGTTAGTTTTACGTAAAAACAGATGCATACTAGTTAATAAATAACCTACATGTATAATGTTCGATGAGTGTTCCTTGTCGAGATGTGACTTACGCTCTTGGTCACAATAACATTTTTCTATAAATATGTTTCATTGGGATTCATTTAAAGTATCAGATATGTAAAATCTACCCTGTCACAATCTAAATAACGAATTCACAAATAAATGTAAAGAAATTAAAAAATTTAATTAATCATTAATTAATCATTTATTAACTATTTTCAGTCATTTTAAATTTCTGCAAATTTGAATTTCAAGAATAGATATATTTAGGAGAATTGAACAACTGCTTTATTTAATAATTTGGTCAATTTATATTTGCGGATTTTTGTTCGATAATTTTGTGGCTTTGTTATTTATTTTTTCGCTCATTTGCATTATTCCCGAGTATTCAAACACTTTTAAGTATAGTGGTAAATAACTAATTCTTTTTCATACTGCCGTCTGACTATTATGGTTAACATTATAATTTTTAATTATTTATAATGAAAAATGAATGTTTCAAATTCCAATTTTGATAAAATGGACCAACTACAATATAAAAATGTATGGAAAGTACTTTTCGGTGAGTGAAATTTGTGAGAGAAGGCGAATACATCACGAAATACTAGGGAAGAATATATGTAAAATACTTCGCGAAACTTTCGTCTGGCAAAAATGGTCGTGCATGCTACTTGGTACAAAACAAAAACTCCGCATGTACCAGTATGTGCTGTATGTAAAGACTCGTAAAGACTCATGTTGCAAATTTATCGAGTCGAGCAAAGATGTCCATGCATAAAAATGCGCAAGCGACATCGGTTAAATTCGGCATGGCATGCATGGCGTTTGCGGATTTCTCTTGTTGTATCGAGGACCGACGCTCGATTACTTTACAGCAAAACACTATGCAAGCAACTTTGCGTACTTTTTAGCTGGGATTTAATTTTAGAAAAATCCGCAAGTATAGTTTTTAATGCACATGGTATAAATAATCCATTTTGTGTTGCAAAATCAGAAAGAGCACATGCGTTTTACCAAAAAGAGGTACTTGCATTCATGAAAGTGTGTTTTTATATACTGAAGTTTTCAGTGCAAATGGTTTTTCTTGAATATCTCCGTTTAACTTATAGAGCACTTCCATAACTTTTTAGTTTGAACGGCAGCATTACAATTTAATAACGAACACTAACACGTGGTATTTTTATACTCAAATAGATTTTGTAACGAACCTAAAATATTTTAACGTTTATACAGTCTCTCTAAAGACCATTAACGAATATTTTTTATCTTTGACAATACTCAAATTAATCGTAATTTATTTTCCGAAGTGTTATTTTTAAGGATTAACAGGATCCATAGGTTGAGTAAATAAAATAAATTATCTTTCACATCAAAAGAACGTCTAAAGATATTCTATTAAAAATAAAAAACGGTCCGACAAGACGTGGTTGACAATGGGGTTTTTACAAAATATTATGACGAATTTGAGTCTTTTTAAAAGTCGTTTGGGACATTTAGAAGTAGGGACGTAATCAAAAAATATTTGATAAATTTTTGAAAATGTTTCCCAGTTTTACAATATTTCTAATCTATTTAAAACTTCTTAAATTCCTGAAAATATTTTTAACTGACTTGAAGCTTTCTCAAAATTTTCAAATATCATTCAAGATTTTTAAAATTACCTTCAAATCTTCTAAATTTTATCAACACTTTTAGGAAAATTTCTATATTCTCTTGACATGTTTCAAAATTATTTTAAAGCTCCTAATGCTTAGTTTTGAAACCATTGAAATCTACATTTCTAAAAATATTTCGAAGTTTACATTCATTTTCTATCTCTTGAATTGTACTGAATATTTATTGAATTTACTCAATTGTTTATTTGTTTAAATTTTGTAAGGAGACCGTCTATAAACGACGTCCGCAGTTTGGGTCAGGTGGGGGGGGGGGTGTACCAAAATTGGACGAAAGTGGACAATAAGGTGGGGAGTCAATCCAATTTCAGGCATCCAATTTTTCGAATTCAATAATTTCCATGTAATGAGGTACATTTCTTAGAATTCCTCTATCTGATGATATTTAGGCGATTGTGAATTCTTCCGCAGTGATTTAGGCGATTGTGAATTCTTCCGCAGTGATTTAGGCGATTGCGAATTCTCCCGCAGTGATTTAAGCGATTGCAACACCATTAAGCGATCCCACGACTACCATCTGTTATTACCAGATGATTTTTTGTGTAGTTTTTTTACAGAAATTACTATGATGATAAGAATAATTTTTTCTTAAATTGACGAGAGCTTAAATTTCTTATAATTTCATAATGATGAAAAAAAGTAAAAATTTGATAAAAAAGGGTGGACTGTACTTTCAGGAAGTCCTTTAAGAGGGAGGGGGTTCTCGAAATCGGACAAAATCGGACAAGCAGAAGAGGAAGTCTAGAATTCCGGAAATTTTAGGAAGTCTTTTATGGATGGCCCCAGTCTTATCAAATCGAAACATTTTGCTTTAAAATCTTGTAAACTCTTTCACGAAATAAAATTTTTTCCGCAACACCCACTTTGCAACCTAGGAAACCACGCTTGTGCAAATTTGCTCCAAGCTCAACGTTCGAAGTGATCTTTACGAAAAGTAAGAGGCAAATGAAGCTAAGCCATGCGTAGCATGACTCAGTACCCGCTGGAGATATTTAGCGTAAGGGAGAGAGACTCTTATACCTACCGAGTGACAAGAGATATTTATTTGAAAATTTTGCTGGTGCATATTTGCACAAGTGTGGTGACCACGGGTTGATTTTGAGGCATGGACTAAAGGTTTTCCATATTCTTTTACATCAAACTTTGAGAGTTTCAAAACAATATTAATGGAACTAATTCGATATAAAAGAAAACAGAAGAAAACTATTAGAAAAATCTACCATGGAATTTTTAAAATAATACTAGCGCCGTCACATTTAAATTTTCACCACATGGACCATTTGATTGTGATTGTTACGTCCGAACTCTGCTTTCGATTTTCTTCCGTTAATATTCTGCGTTGATTCGTTGAGGCTTGAGTCCGTTACCTATCGTTGAATGGTTGAAACCATGAGCCGCGAAATATAGGTCAGGCTTAAGAATAAATGATTTAATCAATACAACGGTTTATACTTTCTGATAAAAACGATTGATTTAAATGTTCATTGATGATATATTTTCCTATTCAATCTCTAAAATAAACAGCACCGAGTTTGTAGTGTAGTTTGTGGTATAAGCGGCAGATTTGAAAAGGCTGGTATTGAGAATCGGAAAGCACTTCCATAAGGTCGAACAATTCGGACTCAGAACTTGACATTTTCCATCTTAGTTGTTTATAAACAAATAGGAAATGTTTGTAACTAACAAACAAATCTTTTATTAGAGATGAAAATATCTGCCAATTATCCTTTGATCAGGCTAAAACTGGTAACTATACCTGAAGATTCCGAGCTCGGCATCTATATTTATAATCTCGTTTTGGGCGGGATTTATCCCTACTTTTAGTTTTTAAGCAATCGAAATACTGACTTTACAAACTTTTAGTGTCGAATTAAGTGTCGGATAATGGGACAAAAGTCTAACTTTTATCACCGTAAAAGGTCAATCTCTTTGAGTGACAGTTTCCTGTTTGAAAGTCCAAGGGCCTTCTTTTTATGGCGTCTGACTGGCGCCAAGGCCCATTCAAGATTCTAAAATAGCCCAAGATCTCAAATTCCTAACCTCAAAATCTACTTTGGACAGTGAATTGAGGAATATCTTTGATGAAAGATTTAATGTAGTTAAATTCGGATATAATACTCACCTACAGATTTCCTAAGAAGTAATAAACTTATTTATATATATTTGTATTATAAGTTATATTTATATAATCTTATTCGTAGAATTCGTGTACAATAATTATTACCTAATATTTATTAATTCTATACATTTATAATAAATTCTGTTTAAAACCATTTGAATCTTACTGCCAGAGAATTTACTAGTTCTGAAAGTATTTGGTAGAAGAGTATTAGTATTATTTATTTATAAAAACTAATTGGATATTTTTAGAGTAGCACATTCGAAAATTCTTCCCGTATAGTCACGTGATAAAATGAAAATTACATTTTTTTAAAACTACACTGTTAAAAATGTTTGGAGTTCTACCACACATCTACCATAATTGTACAAAACAAGCGTAAGGTAAAATTGCAACCACGGTATAGGAATGACAAAATTGCAATACATGTATTGTAAGTGCTGTAAATCATGAAGTCATCGTCCAGTATTCCAGAACATGTATTAGAGCGTTTCTAAGACGAAAATTGTGCACAAGGAAATTAACAAGAGCCAAAATTACTTAAAATGGTGAGTAAACGATCCGGGTACACCGGGTCGAGCACCACGTAGTTTAATTTGTATTCTACGAGAACTTTTAAAAAATTTAAACTTTGTGAATAATGAAAACAGTTCTAAATAGTTAGTCGATGACCCGGGTGCACCAGGTGGCGCCCCAGTTTGACTCTAATCTGGTGTTCGATCTGGTGTACGCGTATCGTCGACTCACAATTTTTAATCATTTAACTGTTGAAACAATCTAAATTTCGAAAAAGTTCTCATGGAATACGCACTAAGATACCTGGGCGCGACATGGTGCAGCCGGGTCGTCGAATCACCATTTGGAATTTTCCTTATTGACGAAATTTAAATTTTTTTAAAGTTCTCGTAGAAAACGTTTTAAACTACCTTGTGTTCCACTGGAGAACTTAGATCGACGACACATAATTTTTAGTAATTTTGGCTGTTGAAACAATCTAAATTTTGAAAAAGTTCTCATATAATACGTGCTAAGATACCTGGGGCACGACCTGGTGCATCCGAGTCGTTAACTGACTATTTGGAATTGTTTTCATTATTTACAAAATTTAAATTTTTTAAAGTTTCTCATAGAATACGTATTATGCTACCTGGTACTCGATCTGGTGTACCCGGATCGTCGACTCACAATTTTTAGTAATTTTTGTTGTTTGAACAATCTAAATTTTTTTAAAATGCTCGTAGAAGACGTGCTTAACTACATAGTGCGCGACTAGATTCACCCGGATCGTCGACTCACTAATGGTGGTTATTTTGGCAAATGGCACAATTTAAATTCTTTAAAAGTTCTCATAGAATATGTGCTACACTACCTGGTGCGCCAAGTGGCGCCTCCGGGTAGCGAACTTACCATTTAGAGACGTGTCGGCTATTGGCTAACCTAATATTTTCATTTTTAACGCAGGCTAATTAATCTTTGAGACCTACATGTTCTCAAGAATATTCATTTGTATTTAGCGTGTCCTAAGAGTGGAAAACGGACAGGAGCAAGGCTTGCGCCATGCTGCCATTCAGCCGTGAACCATGCTTTCGCTAGATATTTCCAAGTGTCTTGCCATACTTGAGCCATGCAAACTTCTTTCGCGCAGCCAGAAACTTGCTTGTCAAGAACAAGTGTTCTCATAAATGATTTACATTTTTTGTTCTAATCTTTTTCTTCAACGGGCGTCGAGATATCCAGCTACTAGATTTGCAATATAAAATTCCAAAACATGTATGGTAGCATACCAATTCCAGAATTTGAAAACTACAACATTGTGTATTGCAGCCTTACCTTGCGTTTCGGAAATAAACTTCCAATACATGTAGTGGAAGTTTCCCACAAAAATTTTTAAAGTGTAAATAATTAGTGTAAGGACGTAATATACGTAGTAATATACATGTCGAAAACCGTGTAATATTCCTGATGTATTATACGTACCCATCCCTGAGTGTGAACCATTTCTGTTGGAGTTGCGTCCAAAATAAATTTTATTTGTTTGTATTTTTGACATTTTTACTCTACAAGGATATTATAAACGTGAACATGTTTGTGCTCGAAAATCAAACTCTATCAAAGTACTGGTGTTCAAGTATGAGCGTGCATATATCAGGGTGGCATTTTTAATCGAAGAAAAAAACACCCAAAAAAATGAAGCGCTCTTTCTGAAAAGGAACCCAAACGATAAATGAACTATAAGTGATACCATACTTGGGGTTCTAAAGGATCTCAATTGTCGCAATTAAAATAGATATAATGACTTGATAAATAAATATGATAATATCGGTCGATAACTAAATTCTAAATGATACCAACTTTTATTTGAGCCGCAACTTCAGCGAACCCCCAGTTTTTTTATGTGAGGGAATCCTATTTGCTTATTTTTAATATCTGAGGTATTATCTAACACATCGCTAAAAGGCGCATCAATCTCTCCCTCGAGTGAATTCAAAATCTGTCGCTTTTGTTTTTGATTATTAATAATTTTAATTTCATTGAGAATTTTCATGGTAAGAATTAGTCTCACTCAGTTGTGATAATTTAATGTGCAAGTACAGTTGTAGAATGTTTAGTTGCAATTTACTGGAACGGACAAAGTAAACACAATTTTAACAAAGCTCTCAATAGAAATAAACATCACTGAGATAAGTTTAAAATGCAACAAAACTATTACCAAACATTCTTATAATTTTTGGTTTATACAATAATTTATTACCAAAATAAGCCAACTGCAGTCATGATTAAATTAAGAATATTAATGAACACAAAGTCAATCCCCGTTTAGAAAAGATGATCATGTTACAATATATTGCTAGGTCCATATCACACCAGAATCGTAGAATGTATCTAGTCATCCCAAAAAATAATGGTAGTTAAAAAGTGTATGGATTAGTCATTCCCAAAGTTCGGGATGTCCATTCAAAGATATGAAAAATATTGGATTGCTCATCCCGAATTTCTGGACGAAACGCTTTTTGAATTTGAACAAAAAATACTTTAGTAAATAAGGTTTGTTGTGAAGAAAGGTTATTAAAAACAATTTGCGTGAATTTCGCAAACGTCAATAAAACTAAATTTTTCTTAAAAAATTCTTGTAGAAAATTGACTTAATTATGACCGTCTTTAAATTTTTTTTATATTTCGAAACATTTACAGGGACACTCAGAAAATTGATCTTTTGTCTTACAAGTATATCTCTTGTCAGAAATAAAATATCCCCTTAAATTTCACGTTGAGAGAACTTTAATTTGTCTCAGAAAGAACTTCTCTCATCAGACATTATCATTTTGTGAAAAACTTCATTTAATCTTGCAGACGAATAGTTTCGTCTTCATAAAAAATATTATATAGAGAATAGTCCATGAAAATAGATATGCGCATGGTTCAAAACAAGATACGTGATAAGGATATGCTTTTGGTTCAAAACATGTTTTTAAAAAATTCCAAATTTATACTGTTCTCATGTGTTTTATAATTTTCAAAATTACTGTGTCCGAGTTTTGCGAATTTCTCGGATCTCTTTTAGTACACACTAAAACTGGCATATTTTTAAATATTTAAATTTAAAAATTAATTCTCTCAAATAAAACCTGAATCATCTAAAATTTTTCAAAAATCTTATTGTGGTTATCGATAACTTTATTGTTGCTTGTACCAAAAGTGTATAAACTTCGTTAATCAATATATTCTAAGTTTTTGTAAATAGTAAGTTTTTGAAATATCCTTAAACGTGTGAAAAAGTTGACAAATTGCAGTGTGATATTATAATCTTAAGAACATAATTATTCCCCATTATACGAAAATCATTTACAATTGAAATTGTCAGTTTAAACGCAATTATGTTTAAAAACATTCATTAATTAATTTTATCATAAAATAAACATTCGCGTATTTCAAAATATTTATTTAGTAAATTGATTCCTTGAGATTCAATTCTTTCCACATGGTTCACTAGAATTATCTTGAAATCTTAAAAAACTCTTTGAAATCTATTTAAACTTTTCGCATCTCATGAAATCGTTTGAAATTTTATAAAATCCACTCCGAAAAAAGTTTTTCTTGAAACAAAAGCATCTTTCTCCTGTGTGTGTTTTTAATAACGTACATATATTGTGTACACAGACAGAATTGTGTGGCAGCAAGATTAAATAAAGTTTGTCGCAAAAGCATGATGTTTGCTGCAAAAAGGTTCTTTCTGAGAAAAATAAAAGTCCTTTAAACCTCGAATTTAAAAGACACTTACAAATATTTCTCTTAGTGTGCCCGGAAAGGTTTAGAATTATTTTAAATTCTTTAAACTCTCTTCAAATATTTTGAAATTTTTTGAAATCTGTGGAAATATTGGAAAACCGCATAAAATGTTTTTAAAAGCCTAAAATCCGTAGTCGTCCCATTTAATTTGTTGAAGTCGTTCAGACTCCCTCAAAACCCTCTTGAAGTATTTGCAAATCTTAAAATGACTTCAAGTTTTTATAAAAAATTGGACAAAATTGCTTAAAATACATCAATTAATATTATTATTATCCTGCGTTAAGACCGCAACAGCCCCTAAGGCTTGGGTGACTGCGTTACATCCCCTTATAAGCTTTAAGGTTGACCCTATAGCCCTTTCTATATGGAGAGGACCGAGCTACGTTGTTGGCTGATATTTCAAACCCATTGATGCAGCAACCGCCTGTGAGTTTCACGCGTTTCCCCGGAATCATAAGGCAGTGACAAATAATATGAGTACCTTTAATCTTTTTTTTTTTTAAGATGTAAGGGTAATGGGACGAAAATCCTTGGGTAAAGCATACCCCATCCTGCGTGCTTTCGAAACGAAATCTACTCTCGCACCCCTGCATGCCGTCGGCAGATACCTTAACGTCAGACTAGTGCTAGCAAGTCTCATCATGGGCCCTATGATGATCTCACCAGCCTTGTGTAATAAGACAGGATATATTCCATCAGAACCAGGAGACTTGTAAGGACTGAAGGAACTGAGAGTCTAGCTGGACCTGGCTGGGGTAACAATTACGTTGGCTATCCGCCGTTAAAGCCCAGTTAGGCCACAGGCAGCTTTGATTGCCTCGGAGGTGTCGTCCCCTTTTCTCCTAACTTCGTAAAAACCGAAAAATGTGGCTTTCTCAATGTCTGTGAAAAAGTTGGTTCAGCTTTCATGCTTTGCCTTACGTATTGCACTCCTATATGCACCCCTCTCTGTCGTAAATGACGTCCATAGTTCCGCCGGTTTGCCAGTACTGGCACGTCTGAACCTCCCTGTGGTTTACCTGCCAAGCTTTTCAAGTTTCCGATTTCACTAGTGTGTCTCCCAACCTTTTGGACTCTTAAAGGTCGACAATTACTTTCATAAGTCGATTTGATGGCTTCGGTGAAAATCTCGGCCGCCATCCCCAGGGTATCAACGTCTTTAATTGACCTGTCCACCTCTGAGAATGCACTTCTTAGCTTCGTGAAAAACTGATTCCAGTCCTTCTTCTTGGATTCCTGACTCATTAGTGCCCCCGGGTACAATGGATTACAACTTGAACTGCATCTGTGAGTGATCTGAGAGAGTGGGTTCATCTGAGACTCTCCACTTCCTGATTTGATCTCTAAAACTGCTGGTACAGAAACTGATGTCAATGACTTCCTCCCTGACCATGTTACGAATCTTCGGGGTTTTCTAATCCCATTAATAGCCTAATGATATCTGAAACTAATCAGGATTTCTGGCTTAGCGGGATACGTGTATGCCTTGCAGCTATGCCTTTCTGTAAAACTTCGGAGGCGCGTTTGCTGTCGAAAAAGTTAATTTGGGTCATAGTTAGACCGGGAGAAGTCATTTACGTGTGCTCTCGATCTTCCCGTACATTGACAAGCTCCTCCTGCTCTGGCCAGAAACCTTAAAGTCGACCCGTCCAAGGCCTATCGTGCCTGACGATCCTCCAGGACGCCGTCTAAAGTAAGGAGTTCAATCTCTCCAACCGCCGGAGGACCACAGAAGGGTGTTCCAGTTCACCCGGCCACCACTTTATAGCCCTCACTATCTTTTGCAGCCACATAACTCCACCTCCCTTAAGAGATGCACCTTCCCAAGGCCTTGCCTCAACCAAAAGCTTGTGTAGCCAAGCTTTATTCGCTGGGTCAGCTGCCACAAATACAAAGACCCCTGCCCTACAGAAGGATGTCCTAATTCTTAACCATTGTTCTGCGGACACTATTACGAGCGCCCTCGAGGTAGCCTTCCTAAAAAGCTTAAACTCCTGTGTAGTGAGCAACGAGTCCGGGTACACATTTAAGAAATAAATTCTATTTTATTCTACTAATTGATGTTTTAAAAATGTTCTTTTTTAATTTTTAAATGCTTGAATGTTTGCTTTTTGAAACTTTAAAGTTAAAATTCATCAACTTTGAATGTGTCTCTGTGATAAAAAGAACGAGCCTGTTAACTAGCATTCTTTGATCAACGGTTATGGTTTTATCCATCGTAAATGCTATAAAAAAATCGAATATTTCAAATTCTACCCCAAATTACGACAAAAACGGGGACAAAATCTCAGAGAAGAATTGAAGCTTTTCAAGATCTCTACAATTTTTCTTTTAGCCATTTTTTTTGTAGGACTCGTTTTTTTTGGTTTTATGCGTCGTAATACAGCCTTAGTATGTTTTTCTAATTATATTAGAAATATTTTCAAAACTCAGATGCAGGAATTTCAAAAATTATAAAATTCAAAACCTTACAGGTATGCATAACGCAAAAATAATTAAAACTATTACAGGGTGAACCTAATTTGTCTAGTTTTTAAGTAGATATTGCAAAAACAGTGCAAATTTCAATGTTTTCTTGAAAGTTAAATAAACATATATTTTGGGGAAATTACATAGAAAATTCATGTTTATATGTTTCATATATTTTACAAAAATATTTTTGTCACTAAGAATACTATTTCGATTTTTCAAACTTTTTTGTTACAAATTCAAGTTCTTGCAATTCGAAAAGAAATTTTTTACGACTCATACTCGTAAGCTTTTGTGATACGGTGAAAAAAAGCTTCAAAATGAGCAAAGCAAAGCAAAGTGTTTTCTAAACTATGTCGGAAAAATTCACAATACTTGGAAAAGACAATTTAAAAAATTCTCGAATTCACAACAACGGTAGATATATGGAAACTTTCATGAATGAATGATAAATTTTATGATGCAATGAATAGTTCGCAAAAAAAATTTAAACCATCTATACTGGTTTTGCAGGTATATTAAAGAAAAAAATAATAATTAATTTTATGAAAAATAACATAAAACTTTAAACAGAATTTACTACCCCTTGCAGTCATTCAATATTAGGTTTTATTCAGAAAATACGATTTTAAAAATATTTCTGTAAAACTAATTGTTTAAACAAATTATATTTCTTTGAACAGTTCTTTCTGTTAACGATACAGTCAGAACATTAAAATAAATTCATCAGAATTATGTAACTATTCAACAAAACGTAGCATAGGATATAAATTTAATGATAAAGTTGGTATCTCTGGCTCAATTTTCAGCAATTTTGAAAATAGACAGTAAACAATTGTTTAGATAATTACATGATATTTCTAGAAAAATTTACTGATCTAAACAATGAAAAGCAATTACATTTCAATCAGAAAATACGATTATTTTTTACATTTCTCAAGAATAAATAATTGTCTAAATAATTCACATTTGTTCAAACAATTAAAAATTGGTTTAAAAGTCATGGGAAATATTCATATTGTCCATTAGTAACTATTTGTATGAAAAAGACGACGAAAATGGCTAAAAAGTGACAATAATACTTAAAAATGTAGTTTTCTTATTTTTGGGTCATATTTGTGGCGCTGTGGTCAGGGTGAGGGTGAAGTGGAAATTAGGAGGGTGGATGAAAGAAATGGAGGGTGGAGTGGAAATTAAATCTATTAGTATGGTTTTACTTCATAGAAAATCCTCTTCAATCTCTCAAAAGTTTGAAACGTTTCGATGAAACCCTGGAACATGAGTTCAATTTTTGGAAAATTCAATATTTCCACATTTTAAGTAAATCGGACTTAAACTGTCGATAGACCGCTCACGGAAACTGTTCGGAAGTTCGCTGAAGAACTTTAGATCCTCCATCACACATTGAGCAAGTCAAAGCTTTTGACCATCGAGCAGCATACTTTTGACAAAACACGGGTGTTATTTTACGCAAAACAGTAAAAAAAGCACTTAGGGGCTTGAAGAACTAAGATAGAAAAATTTTACTTCTACATGTCAACATCTAGCCCGCATGTTCGCCCCATATTCAAAGTCGGAAATGTCCATTCCGCAGTGGCTTATGTTAGGATGCAACTATACTTCTACCAAAAAAAGCAACTTGTCCAACTCCGAGAGGATTGTTCAAGAACTGAGCCTGTGGAGGGAGTATCTGATAATTGACAGGTGCATCTGCAAACTCGGAGCAGCCCGTCAGAGCTTACTGTGAATGGCCTGAATTATTTAGGGGAAAACTTTTGGTTCAACCTCTCATAAGCTGATCATCTGTCTGTTGTAAAGCTAGAAGGTTCATCCACACATAGTGAGATGCATAGAAAGATTGCTGCCCCTTTTTGAAAACTAGATTTACTATCTGCCCTCTGCTCTCTTGCATCATGCGTCAGCCTCTATCTCTCGCACTACGAAATTCCCCTGAATACCCCTGCGGCGACACTAACTATTGCGAGCATAATATTAATCATGTATTTTATTTCAATGCGCTGGAGACCTATGCTTCTGGTTCAAGAAAACTGCAACTTGCTTTGAATATCATCAAGAAGTATATATGACAGATTGGTCTGGACTTTTGATTGAACAAATGTACCAGGATGAATCTGAAGAAAGAAAGGATTACTGGCGTTCCCGAGGATCTGAGCTTCCGCATGTATGCTATTAGGCATATTGACACAGGGGAGCGTTCAGTTACAAAGCTGCGGAGCAGGCGGCCAAGACCCTCGGCCTGAATTTCAACACCAGAAGTAAAGAAAGGGCATTACTTCATCTGAATTCCTCACTTCTGAAAACCGATGTAAAAAAAGCACGGAAACTTTCACAAAAATGTAAAAAATTATTCCTTGTCGAAGAAGCAAAGTTTTTCTTTCTTCAGATCAGCAGGATTTAATTCAGAAATAGAAAGTTAAATCTTTACATGCCTGACGGTGCCATTTTAACCATGGCCGCACTTTACGTCAAGAAGTTTGCAGCGACATGTGCAGAACGTCTCATGCACAAGCTGAGTACCTAGAACACATACTATCTAGATGTCCCACTTTCGCGAGAACAACCCTGCCCTAATTACGATTTTTGGACAGCAGTCTCCATTGCACACTCTAGGCCTGAAATTGTTCTGCGGGACTTCGAGAAAAGAATTATATTCGTGATCGAATTCTCGGTTCCGGCCGACTGCAAAATCACTACAAAGGAGAAAGAAAATTAGGAGAGGTGTCAATACCTTAAAAGGGAGTTGCGTCGAAATTAACACAAATATTCGGATAAAGTAATTGTCCTTGTGATCTGTGCTCTTAGATATGAAAAACTATCACTGATTCGTAACCTTCAAGCCATACCTAGGTTTCATCAATAGGCTCAGGCACTTGCGATATGAATACAGAAAGCTCCCATTTTTTGGTCTGTTCGTTTCCTTAGTACACACGAGGGTTTCGCCGGTTTGCATTTGTAATTTCGTCGTTCAGTGTAGCCGCAGTGTAGCTAATAGTGTAGCAAACCCATGTCACGAATGTGAGACTTGCCAATAGGTGTGATTTACCGCGGTCCTACTGAAAGCAGATATCATCTTAAGATGACAGTTGCTCCTAATGTGACCGTGCAGTAGTTTTTTTAACGTTTTTTATCGTTAAATATAATAAAAATAATAATACCTGACTGTAGCTCTAAGGAAGCTTTCAGAGGTGGCTGTTGTCACCTTCAACGCTCTGGGAAACAGTGTAATGATAACAGTGGTAAAAGCGAAACAGCAAACTACACCATGCTCATAATATTGTACCTAGTCCTTTGTAGTCTATTGCTACAAGGAGAAACTGACTTCAACTAAAAATTAACATTAAAAAATAAAATAACCTACCGCATGTGCCCTCGTGTTAGGGCTTCAGCTTTCCTTTGATGACGATACTTATGTTGGCTATAGCATATTTCAGACAGAAAGAGAACGAAGAGGAAAGGATTAAGTGGTGGACAAAAACCCATAGAAACCATGGAGAGTCTCTTGAATATATTAAAACATTTGTCTCTTCTCAAGGATCGCTAGACTCCCCCTGTAGCCTGTAGGAATCTCAACTATGCCTGCTGATGATGCTTTGGCTTCACTATCCACTTCTGATCTTATTTCAAATCCGCAATTCAAAACCCAATCTTCTATGTTTCTACTTTTGTATTCCTTTTTGTTTGTTTCCGGTACACATAAAATATCTAGTTTTCTTTTGTGCATAGTTTCTTCTAATTATCGTACCTTAAAATCATTCAGTCCTCTAGCATTCCAAATACCTAGTCAGCATTCATCGCCTAGAATTCGACCTTTAACTTTACCATATGCATTCCTTTCATTCATTAAAGTTTCAATCCATTCCGAAGCTAGTTTATTGTTTGCATTATTCACTGTTTAAATGGTACGTTTAACTATACCACCTTTATGCGACAAAATTTATTTCGTGATTCGAAATCGTCCAAAATTAAGGAGATGGTCGTCGTAGGGAACAGAAAAAGTCATCACAGATTTACCAAATCTCTTATTTATTAATGTACTAATTTTCTAATTGACTTATTCAATAATCTCTCTATTTAATGATTCACCAATTTACTTATTTACTAATTAACTTACAGTCTGTCAAGTTCAAGCGTGGGTGGCTTTACTCGCAGTCGGTGAGGTGTATCGACATGATTTTGGTGTCAAAATATTAAGAAGAGCTCCCTCTTTCATGCTTTTTAATTTAACATTCAGTTTGCTTTCAATTCTCATCTTGTTAT
>NC_046664.1:5879214-5881058 GCF_010883055.1 Belonocnema kinseyi | reverse complement strand
GTAACAAGATGAGAATTGAAAGCAAACTGAATGTTAAATCAAAAAGCATGAAAAAGGGAGCTCTTCTTAATATTTTGACACCAAAATCATGTCGATACACCTCACCGACTGCGAGTAAAGCCACCCACGCTTTAACTTGACAGACTGTATTCAATAATTTTTTCATTTACTTATTTAATAATTCATTAATTTACTTATTCAATAATCTACTTATTTGTTATAGACTAACTTAAGTATTTAATATTTTAATTATGTATTAATGTACCTATTTACTCATTTACTGATTTCCTAATTTACCAATTCACTAATTAGAATATTTACTGATTCATTTACTTACTGCGGAGAGACGAGATTAATTTCTTCAAAACACCTAAAAGTTGCATTCCAACGTAATTCTTTATAATTATATCGAGCAGTCGAACTTTTTCTCTTTCTTAATTCCAAGCTTTTAATCAGATAAAATGTATTAAATAATTTGACTTTAATTGTTTTTTGTCTACTAGTCTAAAATTTATACTTTTTAAATATTGGGTTTTATTTCTTAACTCGCTGTGCCCACTAGCAGCGGCTTCTCCGCTGCGGAAAGCCCGCTATCATTAATAATATGCATTGAGAACAAACGGAAATTCCATAAAGTTGTATATTGCATAATACTATAATGAAATAAACATAAAATTTTTTAAGTATCTATCGTATAATTTCAGTTTGATAAATGTAAAGTCGATAGGGAAATATGAAGTAAGCTTTAAAAACTCTAAGAAAGTAAAATAGAAATAAAAAATTGAATACAGAACATCGAAACTGTATTTTTAGAATGGTGATTGTAAAAATTGTATTTAAGTTGTCCAATTCAGTTTCTGAAAATTCCGCAATCTTTTTTGAAATTTGTACACAGCTTAAGGAAAACTCTAAATGCGAAAAAAGAATTAAAAACTAAAAAAACATTAAATGAAAAAGGCGTTTTCGAATTTCAAATACTAGAACTCGTACTGAAGTCGCAAAATTTGGTTTTGAAAAATGCGATGTCTACAGTGAAATTTGAATTAAACTTCGAAAAGTCTGTGAGAACGTAAAACAGAAATATGAGCTTAAATACAGAAAATCTTAATTGTTTTTAATTATGAAAATTATACTCCAGTCATTGAATCCAGTATTTAGAATTTTGAAATCAGTCGTGAAATTCTAACATAGCCTGCAAAAAGACTTCAAAAATTTGAGATTTATATAGAAGATTTCAAAAACTGCCCCCCCCCCCCATTTCATCTTCCCAAAGAATTCTCTTATGATCTATCCGGGGGCCCAAAGAAAATGTGTCAAAAATTTGCTGCCGATTAGTGAAAAACTACGTTTGCACCCCCCTTCGTCATCTTAATCTCTTCTACCCCCCCCTTCGCATGTCTACGCGCCACTCTTACGAACTGCTGTGGAGTCCAAAGAATTTGTGTGCCAAGTTTGGTGACCACTGGTCAAAAACTTTGGATTTACATAATCATCATCAGTTTTAGGCTACTTGATTTGATATATATACGTATACAATCAATTCTATTTTGCATTATTTATTAAAAAAAGTTATTTAGAATTAGCGATTTCGGTTGTGGTAGAAATTATTACCAACGCTTAATCTACACATGTCTAAATTTTCAAGTACATGTTCCACCACCCAAACACTCTTACATCATGTTCGAGAGTGCAAACAATGTGTGAAAAATTTAATTCTGATTAGTAATAAAACTACGCCCTCTCCCTTATCTTAATCATTTCTATACCCCCACATACTTTAACGACCTGTCCGGGAGCCCAAAGAATATGTATGCTAAATTTGGTGCGGATTAGTCAAAAACTGC
>NC_046664.1:5874409-5879204 GCF_010883055.1 Belonocnema kinseyi | reverse complement strand
GATGGGAACCCAAAAAATATGTGTCATAAATTTAGTGCAGATTGCTCAAAAACTGCGAATGTACACCCCATATGCCCCAACCCTCCGTCTGCCCCCTCCATACTATTGCGTCCTGTTTTGGAGCCCAATGAATATATGTACAAAATTTGGTTCCGATTACCGACAACTGTAGATTTTAATAAGCATCATATGATTTAGGCAAATTGATTTTATATTTTTAAAACCTGTGCCACTCCCCCACCACTACAATTTCACCCCTATACTCTTACGTATTGTCTGAGAGCCCAAAGAATATGAGTGAAAAATTCGATGCTGATTCGTTGAAAACTGTGACTGCCCCCCCCCCACCTTTCCCACTACTTCGTATGCCCTCTCCCTACCCTCAGACCCTGTCTGGGATCCCAAAGAATATGTGTGCCAAATTTGGTGACGATTAGTCAAAAACTGTCGATTTGCGTTTTTAGAAACAAATTAGATAAATTCCAAATTTTGGCCCTTTCGCATAGAGATTTTTTTTTTTGCACTGCAAATGTTTTAAGCTATTGGATGAATGACTGCCAGTCACAAAAATATTAGGAAAGTCAACAATAACAATTGTTATAAATAATTCTCGTGATAAAATATTCAAATTTAAGGTTACATCCAATTTTATTCTTCTTCAATCGCTAGAATGGCTCCTGATATTCCTGAAAAATGTATCTTTTATAATATTTAGTAAAATATAACTACTCAAATCTTTATAAACAATTTAGATAAACAAATTCCAAATTTTGGCAGTTTCACTTAGAAAAAGTTGGGGTTTCAATCGCAATAGATTGAGAATGAATCATAACACTACATGCTAAGATTCAGTCAATATAAAACCTTTTGACAATAACCCACTGACTTGATAGGCAAACCCATAATTTTGCAGAGATTTATATCAGAAAACGAGACTGGCCATGAATGCAGAAAAACAAGTACTTTTTCATAAATTCTAGAATTTTGAAATATTTCTTCTTTCGTAACTGATACATGGATCCGAACTCACTAACAGTTCGTGTGCTAAATCAGTTTTAGTAGCAACACGAGAAAACTTGCGTCAATTGAACTATGGAATATTCCTGTAGTCTTTATTCCGAGCTTCACCTGCTTCCTCGGAAAACTGTCCAATTGGTAATGAAAAATGTTTCATAACATCAACTCCATACAATTATATCTCATGGACAGTTACAGGCAAAAGGTATAAACGTACGTACATTTTTGCGGTTTCCATAGTATATATTTCAAATGTTTCCAAGTCGGTTGGCTGTGTACTTGTTAATTTATGCAGAATGTACGCAAATCTTTTCACTAACTCCAAAGATTTCCCTGTAATTTCTGCTGTTATTTCAGGGTCTGCAAAAAACCGTCTTGCGGTATTCCCGTCATTGGATGTGCCTGAGCCTTGTTTTACTGCATCTATTACCAATCCTTTCTATTGATAAAAAGCTTTGCAAATTCGAGTCTTCGCCTTTTTTTGAAAATCTTTATATACATTCGTATCTACTCGCCATTTCTTAAAATCGAGTCCATAGGTTATATTACATTGCTGTATTTATGTGACAAGATTGCAGATAAACCGTAATCTGAAGCATCACAAGCAAGTACAATTGTTTGTTTTGGATCATAATTAACTAATACTGTATGTAATATCATTTCAGTTTTTACCCAATTAAAAGCTTTTGTACAATTTTCATTCCAATCAAACTTTTCTTTGCTTGCCGCATCATACAATGGTTTCAATTTTTCAGACCCATCATTCAAGAATCTAGCGTAAAAATTTATTAATCCTAAAAAAGATTCTGATTCTTTTTTGTTTTTGTCGGGCGAGGAGCATTTGTCATTGCTTTAATTTGTATTCAGATTTGTGCGAACCTTCTTTATCAATTTCAAAACCAAGCACTTCAAGTTTATCCTTCATAAAAAAACATTTATCTTTGTTTACTCTCAAACCGCACTTTTGCGGTTTTGACCTCTGCGACTGCGCTCTGACTCGCTTCCTTGCGACGATGAATCTTCGGAATCATCTCCTGTTGAATCTTATTTCAAATGTGACATGTGTACTCTTTATATCTGCACACTCATGATGTATGGTTCATCTTGATTGAACCTACAGCGTTCCATGACTTCCGATTGTTTTGGGTTCAAATGTTCGTTCATGATTTTGACGATATCGTCATACGACTTGGTAGCTACCTTGTCCGGCGAGACCAATTGTTTTATTAGTTTAAGAGCTTCTGTATCCATTCTTACTAACATCTGCGCTGCCTTTTTCTCAGCCTTGGTGTCGTTAGCGATGAACAATTGCTCAATTTGCTCTGTTAAGGTTTCCCAATCGTCTTTGTGCAACCGAAATTCAAGTTTGATGTTATTCGCCATCTCGTTTAGTTGTTCCTTTTGATCTTGATTCCTCGAACTAGGATTATTTTTACTTAACTTTAATTCTTGTTTTACTGCTGCTCTTAGTTTTTCACGCAATGAATCGAATTTTTCACGTTCGTCGAATTCGATTTTCCGATTGACCAATTCTTATATTATTATTTCAGGCAGCCACGCTTAACTCTCTACCTTGCACGCTTCAATCCGTTTCTATCAATCCCATCTTCGTCGCCATTGTGATATATCCAGGTTAGCAATAATCCTAGACACTTACATACTTACTGTATTAAGTGTTTATTGTAAATTATAATAAGGAATATATTACATGCGACTGAGTAAAATCGCTCACGACTCAGACATGCTTTCAACGCTATTGCCGGCGTACGACCTGCCCCCTCGCATCTTTCCGCAGCCATGCTACCACGCTTGCCTACACAGATCCTGTCATATACTACACATAACATCCACATAAAATCCGCAGAGGGAAAGTCCTTTGCAAAGGTTCTACGGGACATTTGCTTAAAATTGAAACCAGAGAAGACTGAGGCTGAAATAATGTCAAACTGCCGCACTCATTGAAACTGGGTAAAGAAACAAAGGACGTCAAAGCCTTTCATGAAGACCTAAAGATGCAATGAGTGGATATGGGTACCATGCGGAATCTGGTAAGGGAGTAACCCACGAATTTATGGATCTAGGCCTAGTTACCACGTATTTAGGATGCGCTGAAGGTATATTAGGAGGATATCTCGATGGAAAGTTGGGTGAGTTGAAGGTGTCAATAACAAAACTGAACAGGAGAGAACAGGCTCTGGACCTAATTAAGATCGTTAAACAAGAAACCAGCAAACTGTTGGAAGCTTCCCGCATACAAGTGTGGTTTGGCAACAGTACAATCCGAATTAGAACATGTTTAAATCGATATCTTGTGTGCTTGGGCAATGGTCATAAGTTATGAATACTTTCCACTCTTGATCATTATAATAACTAATAATCCGCGAGATTTAATTTTCAAGAACCCAGAATTCATGAATTGTCACAACGGTAAGTGTGATTATGAGCACGACATAACTTAACTAACGCTTCACGGACAAGACAGTTCAAAAAAGGAAGGAATCCCGAGGCTACGAGAAATCACGAAAATCACTGAAACTTTAAATTATTATGAGTTGACCTATGCTAATTATAAGATATATTTAATCAGTTGGCCGCAACATACTGTTACTAATTTTACATTTCAGTATTATCTAAATGATTGCAATATACTGGCAATCGACACACCTGCTGTTTTAACAGTGACTACACGGACCTCACCGCTTCTCTGGAAGGATAACCAATTAATTATGTTTTATGTTACAATGAGCTCGATCCAATTTGGAACGCTGCTGCAAAGTATTCAACTAATCTATAGACTAGATTTTCCAGAACTGCTGAAGCTTTTTCTGTACAGTTTTCCAAAAGTCTAAACATAGGTCTTTAACATGAACCTATGAGGATTCTGCAAGGGATAAAACGGAACCTCCTGTTAAAAAATGACCTGGGGTGAAAGGCACGGAATTTTCAGGTTCAGAATCAGATTAAACCTTTATTAGCTATGAATTCAAGCAAGCTTCTATTTGGCATAAATGCGTAGTAAACTCTTCGAAAGTTAGCTTTTTATCATCAACTGAGCGTCTGGGATGATGTTTTTTTCTTTTGACGCCAGAGGTCCATCCTTAAATGAAAGGTGAACAATATATCTCCCTTCTGAATTACGTGAATGCGCCTCTTGAAAATGATTTTCACATTTTTGTTTATCCTCCCTCAAATGACCTTTAACGAGGATTTCCTCAAGTTCTCAAAAACGCTACGATGCAATTTATTCTGCGGACCTGTGAGGAATTAATAACCTAAAAGAAGTGGAGAAACAACAGATGCACCAAATACTGGTGGAACGAAGAAGTAGCAGAACTGCGAAGATGTCTACAGAGTAGATTGAAAAAAGCGGAAACCAGAAGCTATTAAAAAAGCAAGAAGTAAAACTGGCTAGGCCTCACCCAAAATGTCAAAAACGAACCTTGTCGCTTTCGCTATAAAATCAAGATACGTAAGCTTGGATCTATCGTAGCGTGTGAGACTATAGAGCCAGGTGTTCTGGAAAACATCGTTATTCTTCTTTTCTTAAACCATTCGGTACTGCAAGGTGCAGCGATGGGATCACGGCCTTGGAGACATCGCTATGGAAGACATGGAGGAGTTTCTTGCGGCAGTAAGTGAATTTCAGGAGAAGAAGGTGGTAATACACACTTTGTGGCAATCGATGTTAAACACTTATGATGCATGCCTTAAGAAAGTAATCTTCCTCCTGAATTAGACCACACAAATGCTGGTTCCTAACAGAAAGGGCAAAGGGGAT
>NC_046664.1:5872379-5874309 GCF_010883055.1 Belonocnema kinseyi | reverse complement strand
GTGATTGGTTGAGCTGCCTTTTTAAACGCCTTACTCTTTTTTTGGGGGCTTCTGCTGATTTCCATCTTCTGGGTCTAGTTAACTTCATTTCCCGAACAAGATATACAGATCTTCCTTATCAGCGCAAAAACAGGGTCAGACATGATAAGGTTTCTCTTTTAAGGCTGTTGTTCTGCAGCGTTAATTTCGGTCTTCTTCTGCCATAAATTTTTTTGATGTAGGTCGCTATTGCATTCCTGATCTCGCGTCGAGATCAGCTTCAAATTCTGTTCAAATCCGTAAATTGACGTTTTTGAAGTAACTTTTATCAAATATCGACAAATGGCACGGTGTGAACTCCCAAAGCTGGGTAAAGGTAACGGTGACGTTATCATGATAACGCGTTTTCTCCTCTATTTCCTTTGCTTGTTTAACTGACTGATCCTTTCAATCACTCTTTTTTTCTATCTCTCCCTCGACTTTTCTACTCCTCTTTCTGTTGCCATTCTATTTCTCGTCCTTTCCCTCCCTTCTCTCTCTCTCTGTTTCTCTAACTCGCTCTATTTCTCTGATTTCTGCGCGCTCAAACTGAGACGCCAACAGTACTAGAAATGGATAAAGACATGCGCTCTTCTTGAAGGTCCTGGTTCGTACACGTACTAACTTTTTTCAATACAAATAATAGTATATTGAGTAACAAGGGGCAAAAGAGGACAATTGCACGCGAGTGAAGTTAGCTGCCCGAGCGAAGCGAGGGCAGATATCACACGAGTGAAATTGTTGCCTCGCTTCGACTTGCGCATACACTTTTTCATAAAAAATGTATCGAAAATTTGACTTGAGATGCCTGAAACTTCTTTGCGTCTCATCAAAGTTGTTATTCTTTGTAAATACGTAGTCAGTGATAGGTATAGGTTAGAATTACACGATTCTCGAAATGAGGTTCCATAAGAGGGAAAATGGCTGCAGACAACTGTGGATAAAGTAGAATGTATACACTTTCGATACCGGTTACAGCGTAAAGTTACTTTCGAAGTCGCCTGTTTCTACTTTCTATTCTAGGGTTGAAAACACAACTTTCGACCCGCTACAATGGCATCGAATGTCAAATTCTCGACACATGTGTTACGAAAATATTTATTTCGGACCTACTCCTGAATCGTAAAATTATTTTAAGTAACATGTACTTCAACTACTTTTTATGTTTTGAAGATTTTTAAGATAATCAATTTAATTCAGTTCATATGAAGTTATCACTTCAGCCGGCTGTCCCACGATAGCTCAAGTATTTTTTACACAAAATAATGGACAAGCAGTGACTATTTGCGTTACTAAAATGAACTTTGTGGTTTTGAAAAGACTTATTTAAAATATTGTATCAAAGTTGGATTTAAACAAAATGGTGGACCAAATGTGACTATTTACTTTACTAAAATACATGAGATTTTAGTGAAAATCGGAGACATTTAGGGGTTAAACGGTCCGAAGACTAGACCGGTCCTTATAGAATAAAGTGTAGAAAAACCTATTATATAAAATGTAATACATAAAAATCAAAAATTTAAATATTCATTTTTGGGGGTTTTCCGATTTTGTATGTAATATAGCCCACTGTGCGCCGTCTCGACGGTCTCGAACTAAACACACTTCCGATTCTACAGCCTTTTGATCTTGTAGATATAGGATCAAAAATATCCGTGCCCAAAGAGAAGTTTTGTCAGGAAGTATCCATCACTCACATTGGTCGTTTTTCCACTGTTTTTGCCAGGCTTCCTACGTTGTTACCCAAGCCTCCTCTTTCGCAGTCTCCTACTTCAGGAGTTCCCTGCTAGATGTTTTTTTTCTTTTAAGAACTAACAGGTCTGTGGGTAGTACCCCTGCAATCACAATAGCCACATGCACAGAAACTGTGCGATAGGAGTACGTGCTTCTAAGCGCGCCCTTATGTTGC
>NC_046664.1:5870563-5872279 GCF_010883055.1 Belonocnema kinseyi | reverse complement strand
ATTCTTCCCAAAAGAAAGAATGGTGTTGTTTAGTGGGCAAAAGAAGGATGGACAACATCTTCATCATCATAAACATCGAAATCCCCATACTACCGAGAAGTGTGGTTCCTTCTCGTGTATTTAGCTTTAGATTTTTCACCATTCGCGTCAAAGAAACTTGGAATTTTCGATTCTACTTTAACTCAGCGATTCAATTAAGAAATCACTGTTTTTCGATTTCTATTTTTCATATTGTGCATATTCTACAGTTTCTCGAAATTAATTAAGATCAAATGCGAATGCATTTCGAACAAACTCAACTGGAATGATAAATGTACAGAATTTTGAATGTCATGCGACTTACGTCAGACAAATTCTTAATTAAAGAATGCTGAAAAAGTTTTTTAAAATCAGAAAAATAATAGATCATTATACTTACCAGTATAATTAAGGAGAAATATCCAGTTAAAAACCTTCGTATAAATGATTGCCATTTCTTTCAATTAGGGCAGAAACTGGTTATGACGTTATTAAACAATTTTCTTAACAGTGTAACTCGTGCTCATTTGTGTGCTCAATTGGATTATTTTATAATGAATTATAAGTAATTATTTTATTATCTAGCCTGTGATCATTATCTCTTTCATTGTTGTCAAGTTGACTTTTCAGGTATGTTCTCATTTATGTTTCATAAATCTGTACATAGCAGGAATTCTTCCACTAAAATGATAGTATATAATTAAAAATCTAGAAGCTTATTTTCTTAAGAAACAAATTTTGTTTCATAGATCACTATAAAGAAGGAATTCTTCCACTAAAATGATAGGATATAATTAAAAATCTAGAAGCTTATTTTCTTAAGAAACAAATTTTTTATAATCTTGTCCCATCTAATTTAGAAAGTATGTTTTAATGCACTTTCCATGATGTTTTAGTTTTAAGGTAGTTTCCGTTTTTATTAGAATTTGTGAGAAGTGAAAAGATGATTTTTCTGTCATCTATTGAAAAAATGGTGTCTTTGACATAACCTTTGATTCATAGCGCTTCAAATTTTGATTCTCATTAGTTTTATTTGTTATTCTTATCGCAAAATGATAAGATTTTAATCAATGCAATTATTTTTTCATCAGGGAGCTAAAATCAGCATTGAATCATTTTAAAAAGAAAAATACAATAATATTCTACAATAATTTATTTATTTTTTAGATTTAGATTCAGGGAACTTGAATTTTTTATAATATTGTTCGCATATTATAAAGTTTTTACATGGAAACAGCAACAATAGCTAATAATATACAAATTTGAATTTGGAAAATAATTTTTGTAATAATTTTTTACAGTGAGACGGTAGATTACATCTGCAATCGCACTAACAGCTCATCACGGGTTTCGGTTATATAATTCTACGGAAACGAAATCTAAGTAACCAGGGATGAACCAACGCCATAAACCTTTGAAGCACTCGCGAAATTTACAATTAAAATTAGTTCCTTGAGCTTTGGTAGCTCTGACGATAGTGCATCAGTCTTCCGTGCAGGAGGACTGGGGTTCGATCCCTGAGCCGGTAAAAATGGAAATTTTTCTATGTACTTCAACCGGGGTGCGTTGGTTCGGAACTCACCTCAAATTGTGTTGGTTCCCTTTAGAAAAAGCTGGTTACCTACCAAGGTAAAGGCCCCATGTCGAGGCCACTAGCCTTGGGGGTCTAATTCTGGCAGATTCTCACATAGCACACCA
>NC_046664.1:5867603-5870463 GCF_010883055.1 Belonocnema kinseyi | reverse complement strand
AAAGTGATTCATCGAAAATTTGTAGATCTTTTTTAGGGCACAATTTTCTTTGATTCATCTTTTTTCGTATCTTGTTTGGTACTGACAGTTCTCTCTATACTTCTCTCAGTCATTTGTTACTTTTGTTTTACCTTAGGCAAATTAGTTATATTTTTCTAAATTCTTCTTGAAGCTTTTGAATAATAAACTTTTAAAACACTTATGTATTAATTTCTGATTAAAAAGTTCCCTTTGAGTAGTGTAAAAGAGTTATTCCTGTGCACTATTTTGTGTTTTCTACATTGTATTTCGTGTGTACAAAAAAGTCATCTCAAACCCCTAAATGTCTCCGATTTTCACAAAAATCTCATGTATTTTAGTAAAGTAAATAGTCACTTTTGGTCCACCATTTTGTTTAAATCCAACTTTGATACAATATTTTAAATAAGTCTTTTCAAAACCGCAAAGTTCATTTTAGTTACGCAAATAGTCACTTCTTGTCCATTATTTTGTGTAAAAAAGACTTGAGCTGTCGTGGGACGACCGGCTGAAGTGATAACTTCATATGAAGTGAATTAAATTGATTATCCCTTATCCCTTATCATGTCTGACCCTGTTTTTGCGCTGATAAGGAAGATCTGTATATCTTGTTCGGGAAATGAAGTTAACTAGACCCAAAAGATGGAAATCAGCAGAAGCCCCCCCCCCCCACCAAAAAAAGTAAGGCGTTTAAAAAGACAGCTCAACCAATCACAACCAGCCAAAATGTTTGAGGCTCTTGAGGCATTTTGTAAAATCTTGGTTGGGACAGAGAAGCTGACTCAATATAGTAGGAGGAAACCAGGAGAAGCCCCAGTAGGCCAGAAAATGGCATCCCCTGAAATCCCCATACTACCGAGAAGTGCGGTTCCTTCTCGTTTATTTAGCTTTAGATTTTTCACCATTCGCGTCAAAGAAAAGTGGAATTTTCGATTCCACTTTAACTCAGCGATTCAATTAAGAAATCACTGTTTTTCGATTTCCATTTTTCATATTGTGCATATTCTACAGCTTCTCGAAATTAATTAAGATCAAATACGAATGCATTTCGAACAAACTCAACTGGAATGATAAATGTACAGAATTTTGAATGTCATGCGACTTACGTCAGACAAATTCTTAATTAAAGAATGCTGAAAAAGTTTTTTATAATCAGAAAAATAATAGATCATTATACTTACCAATATAATTCAGGATAAATATCCAGTTGAAAACCTTCGTATAAATGATTGCCATTTCTTTCGATGAGGGTAGAAACTGGTTATGACGTTATTAAACAATTTTCTTAACAGTGTAACTCGTGCTCATTTGAGTTCTCAATTGGATTATTTTATAATGAATTATAAGTAATTATTTTATTATCTAGCCTGTGATCATTATCTCTTTCATTATTGTCAAGTTGACTTTTCGGGTATGTTCACATTTATGTTTCATAAATCTGTACAAAGCAGGAATTCTTCCACTAAAATGATAGTATATAATTAAAAATTTAGAAGCTTATTTTCTTAAGAAACAAATTTTGTTTCATAAATCACTACAAAGAAGGAATTCTTCCACTAAAATGATAGGATATAATTAAAAACTTAGAAGCTTATTTTCTCAAGAAACAAATTTTTTATAATCTTGTCCATCTAATTTAGAAAGTATGTTTTAATGCACTTTCCATGATGTTTTAGTTTTAAGGTAGTTTCCGTTTTTATTAGAATTTTTGAAAAGTGAAAAGATGATTTTTCTGTCATCTATTGAAAAAATGGTGTCTTTGACATAACCTTTGATTCATAGCGCTTCAAATTTTGATTCTCATTAGTTTTATTTGTTATTCTTATCGCAAAATGATAAGATTTTAATCAATGCAATTATTTTTTCATCAGGGAGCTAAAATCAGCATTGAATCATTTTGAAAAGAAAAAATACAATAATATTCTACAATAATTTATTTATTTTTTAGATTTAGATTCAGGGAACTTGCATTTTTTATAATATTGTTCGCATATTATAAAGTTTTTACATGGAAACAGCAACAATAGCTAATAATATACAAATTTGAATTTGAAAAATAATTTTTGTAATAATTTTTTACATTGAGACGGTAGATTCCATCTGCAATCGCACTAACAGCTCATCACGGGTTTCGGTTATATAATTCTACGGAAACGAAATCTAAGTAACCAGGGATGAACCAACGCCATAAACCTTTGGAGCACTCGCGAAATTTACAATTAAAATTAGTTCCTTGAGCTTTGGTAGCTCAGACGATAGTGCATCAGTCTTCCGTGCAGGAGGACTGGGGTTCGATCCCTGAGCCGGTAAAAATGGAAATTTTTCTATGTACTTTAACCGGGGTGCGTTGGTTCGGAACTCACCTCAAATTGTGTTGGTTCCCTTTAGAAAAAGCTGGTTACCTACCAAGGTAAAGGCCCCATGTCGAGGCCATGTCGAGGCCAGAGATTGCTTCACCACTTATCAAACACTCACTGTTCGTTAGATTTCGGTTTCTAACCGTGGATGATCTTCCGCGGCCCACGTGATAGTTGGAGGTAAACCTCCCAGTGGGCAAAAAATGAAGGATGTCCTAGAGATGTCTTTGGAACATCCCTAAAACGTCTTTCATGATATGTCTTTTGGTCATCCTAGAGATGCTTTTAAAACGTCTAATGTCATGAAGAAAGATGTCTCGAGAACGTCCATGTCTTTAAGGCGTCTTTAGGTCATCTTTAGGACATTGGACGTTATAGAGACTTTGATTGGCCTGACATAGGACGTCCTAGGAACGACCCAAGGACGTTCTTGGAATTCTCATAGTTTTGTGCCCACTGGGCTTAAACGTCTGAATACTTTTTCA
>NC_046664.1:5862034-5867503 GCF_010883055.1 Belonocnema kinseyi | reverse complement strand
GGACATTGGACGTTATAGAGACGTTGATTGGCCTGACATAGGACGTCCTAGGAACGACCCAAGGACGTTCTTGGAATTCTCATAGTTTTGTGCCCACTGGGCCTAAACGTCTGAATACTTTTTCAGGGCTACCATTCAATTGTGGAATGTTATAAGTGACATTGTTGACAAATTGAGCCTGCTACTGCCAGGCTGGAATTTTTTATTTAACTTTAACGTTATTTTTTTAAGCTTGAAAATCAATTTTTTCTATTTAACAATCATCAGTTTATAATCTATAGTGGTTGACGATAACATTTTTGTTAGAAATAATTTTTTCGTAAAAAATTAATAATTTTATTTGAAATTTCATCTCTTTCGCTCGATTTTTTTTAAACTTTAATTTTATTCACTGAAAATTCAACTATTTGAAGAATAAAAAATTTATCTGTTTTAGTAAAAAATAAAAAACGATCTGAAAAGTACAACTAGTCAAAAGGAAATACAACTCATTTAGAAAAGGAACGTATGGTGCATTAAGAAGAAACTAAAGTCTTAGAAAACAGCTCATTCGATTCTTTCGTTTCATTATTTTGTAAAGTTGCTAGGTAATTTTAATATTTAAAGACGAATTTGGATCGCAAGAAGTTATGTATTTCATTTGAACATTTTTTGTAATTGAATTAATAATTTCGAGGATTCTGGCTCAACCACTCTACATTAAAATAAAAGCAGATTTTTCGTGAGGGGCCTACTGGACATTCCCTGATTTCATGTGGGGTCAATGGGGTAATCTTGCCGCTTTGTAGGTTTATTTTTACTCGAACTTTACGGCGAGAGTGATAATCATACATATATATTCCAGCAAAATAGTTACTACTTTCTAGTATTGCAAAGACGTCGCTGTTAGATAATAATACAATTTGTTCTTGGGTTGGCACGGGCCCAAATGAATTCCTTCTTACGAGTATTTTAATTGGTTTATCTGCAGGAAATGTGTATCTTCGAAGCTTGAATACCCAGTTCGGATTACGAGAGGCAGTGAGCCGAAGAAAATCAAGATGGTGAAGACCATATTCATGTCCGTCAGGAGAAGCTATGAGCGTAATAGGTGGAGATATATGTCTGGCAGGAGGAGACCTGGACCTGGCATGAAGAGTAGGCTCGGCAGAAGTAAGGTTACCTGCTGAAGAATGTTGTATGTCCGGAGAAGAAGTTGAGCCGCCACCACGGACACGAGGAATAGGGACGCCATTAGGTAAACAGTCAAACTCTAAACTGAACTCTGGAAGGAGAAAGAAACTATTGATTATTTTTAAAGTATCGTGCAACATGCCAGACGACTATTGCCTGACGATGCTCGAAACATGTGCAAGAAATTTCATGGTGATTCAAAAATAGTATATTACATAGCAAGAATGAGAGTACCGTATTTTCATGGCATGTAATGTATATTTTTGGTAGAGATGCGCAAAATTGAAAGTGTGTTTTGTTTGCGAGGGATTGAACGGGATCTATCTTTTAAAATTGGCAATTAGAGCGCATGTAAACGCACTAAAAAGGAAATGTGGCACTTGCCCATTCTTCGGTTTACATACTAAATGATTTTTGGATATCGAAAACAACCTCAATCAAACAAGAAAAACAGAGCTTACGGAGCTATAACTTCACATAACGCCAGGCAATTTGGTAACCTATGTGGAATCATTTCTGATTCGTAAAAAGTTCTTTATTTGACGGGTACAGTGCCTATCTTTTTAAATTCTCATAAATTATGATTTATAAAGCAAAAGAATCATCCGAAATTTCGCTCCTTAGTTTTTCAACGGATATCCACGTGCTGGGACCCCTTATTGGTATATACCCCGCATTGAGAGTCTGTAGCCCATACGTGGCGCGTCATTAGGTAGCGAGTACTGAAATACTCGCTAGATATAGATGGTAGGACGAAAATAAAACACATCTCGCGGGTTGAGCAGATTGGGTGAAGGAAACTGCGAGAAAAAACTATGATCGGTTTCTGCTGCGACTCACTGGGTGTGCTCGGAGCTATGTCTGGTGCCCGTCTCCATGACGAGCGGCTTATGTGTACAAGCACTGCCAAGATGTAAGCCGCAGGAAGGGATCTAAAGCCAACCTTTTCGGACCTTAATCAGACAGTTTGTAGAGGCTACAGAAATGAGCATCTGCTGTGTCCTGGACGAATTTCGGTCCGTTCGTATGTGCTGGAACCAGTTACCAGTTCCTAGTTTTTTTAGTCCGCCTCACCATGTAGAATGCGATGAGGCAGACAATGCAGATGAGGTGAAGAGCAAAAGCATTACTTATGTCAGCTGCTATCTCACACCCAATAAAGTATCCTAGACTTCCAAGAAAAGATAGACATTTTTGAAGACGCCACCGTTAAAGAAGAAGAAGGTAGAGTGCTTTTAACATGTGACTTCAACGCAAGGGCGTTTGAATGGGGGTGCTAAATCGCAAATCCAGAGCGAAGTTTATTATGAAAATGTGTGCCGGAACAGGACTGGTTTCACTGACGCAAAACTGGAGGATGATTGAAGTTTTCACCGGCCGCGATCACCAGTATATTAGCCTTAGATTTGGAAGTACACAACGGATCAGGATACAATTTCTCAAGTATTTGAAATGAAGTACTAAGAAGATGGAATACAGAAACAGTTGGAAGTTGATAACGTAGAATCTTTTTCCATGAAATTTTTTAAAAACTTTTTACATTGTGCGATTAAAAGAGGTTGGAATAACTTTCAAAATCGATGGAAGTTTGCTTTAAAATGCTGCAGATCTGGCTTCTGGAATCGAGAATCACATTTCGTTTCACGGTTGGCGCGTATTTTAAAGCAAACAGTTGCAAGCGGGTGTTAGTTCTAGTGTTGCCAAGGGTCAAGGCAAATACTCACAAACTTTTTGTCAGGAGACTTAAGAAATCAGGAGATTTAATGAAAATTTATAAATTAATTGTTATTAATAAATATTATTAGTAATTCTCCGGAATGAATTTAGAACAAATTCGTATTTATTTTGAATGAAATCATCTAGAGTTATAAAAGAATCACACTTTGAATATTATGCGGGTTTCTTCTGATACATTGTTGTTCGCGAAAAGCAAAAAAAATTTTTTTTAATGATAGATATAATATATTGTTATATTCACCAATAAAATTAAAGATGAACATCCAGTTGAGGACCATAGTATAGACCATCGCCATTTTTGCAATTAGAGTAAAAACTGATTATGGCGTTAATAAATAATTTGTTTGACAGTGTAAATTTTGCTCGTCTGAGTGCCTAGTTAGATTATGATATAATTAATTATAATTAATTGATTTAAAAATCTATCCTCTGATCATTATCTATTTAATGCTTGTTAGACTGGTCTTTTGAGTATATTTATATTTCACATATTAGTCCAAGATAGGAATATCTTGCCTAAAATGATAAAATTTGATTGAATGCGTAGAACCGTACAAACTAAAATTTCTTGAAAAATATCAGTTAAAAAAAAAATGGTACCACTTTTCACGATGTTTCATTCTTATGACAGTTTCTGTTATTAACGGAATCTGTAAAAAGAGAAAAGATTTATTTTATAAAAATTATTTGAAACGCAAAAATATTGTTTATTGAAAAAATTATGGCTTCGACCGGACTTTTGATTCTTAGCGCTTTTAATTGTTATTCTCATAGCAGACACGAGATTGATGACCGAGCGAAGGCTACGTACCGTGGGGTACGTCCGTAATTATGGACTTAAATCTGGGAATATATAGAGTGACTAACCACCGCAGATATAAAACTCAATCATTTATATGGACACTATGTTAGTGCCGAGAGATCACGAATTTTAAATTGTATCGCTAGAGATTAGGCCAATAAATACTGCACTTTTATTGGTGGGTAGGTGCTTCTAGGTCTCCGGTCTATCTGATTACCTGACGCTAGCAGGCTAGTGAAAAAGCTCTTCGTCTTCCTAAAACTTACAAGAGAGACCATCAATCTCTTCCTAGTTGTCTGGAATTGTATAGTAAATAATTTGGCTTCCTGGAAAGAATTTTTAAGATCTCGAGAAATAACGCTAAATATGGTTGACGTGCAGTTTTAATTCTCTTGACAAGCTAAGTTAGGGCAGGCTAGGTTCGTAGTAAGTGAATTAGAAGCAAAGAGAAGGAATAGAACACCCTGAACTAGCTTCACCAATTTAAATCGTAATAGTAATTACGAAAAGTATTCTCAAAATCAAACTTCCAAGGCATCTTAAGTTTAGTTCTTTTTATATAAAATATAGTTTAAGAATTTTGTCAAGAATGGCACCTAACGGTGTTGGGATCCGCAAGTTAATTCAGAGCGCCTTAGCAACAAAATAAAATATATAGTAACACTATGAATTTTAATTTAAAAAATCTTGGAGTCGCAATGCATTAAAAAATAAGATTTTAACATGGACTTTTTGAAACTAAAGTTGAAAACATCGACAACAGTAATTTGGCTAGAATTCGTATTTTTGGTTCAAATCGTAAAAAATCACATTAAAAATAAACAAATTAAATTTATGGAAAAACGACATAAGTTGCAGTAAAATGTGTCATAAATTTTTTTCCTTATACAATACACACTTATTTTAAATCATAAAAACATGAATTCATGTCGCTTACAGCGATTAAATTCCTTTCGTTTTAATCTTTTGAAGATCAAACTTATTATCCAAAGAGCCAAGTCACTAGCGAACTCTCGCGGATTAGTTTTTATGCAGGATCACGTATATTATCCTGAACAAGTTCCTGTACATGAACTTGCGTCTCAAAGCATATTGGGAATTTATTTGTCTGAAAAAATGAAATCCATTTGATGAAAAATGGCAAAACAATAAATTTGTTAATCAATTTAACATATCTGGAGTTGATTGAAAAAACGAATTTCTTTTACTGCAAAATGACAATATTTTGCATTTGTTAGTTAATTTTGTTTAAAAAAGTAACACAAATTATCTGAAATTGAAGCATCGTACAAGAAAGCAATAAGCAATATATTAGTTAATAAAATATAATAATATATCAATTAATATATTAATTGTAGTCATATTTCATTTTTACTAAAAATCTAACTTTGTTGAATAATTTGTTTATGAAAATTATAAGCAATTTTTTGAATATCTGATCATGCTGGACGTCATTTAAAACAGTTTCCCCGATAATTCTATGTACTTTCGAATAATATGAATAAATTTCCACAAAATGGCATTTTCGTATTTTTATTATTTTTTTTTAATGAATTTGCATTGCGAAATAAAAAAAAAATTAACAACTTTCCTTGAAATATACCTAGACAGCTTTTTTAGAAATTTTATAAGCTTTAATTTGAAAAAAAAATTACTCAAAATCGCTTGAAGAGTTTGGACTAAAAGTTAATTTGTCCACGGACACCTCATTTTTTCCCACCGTGCCACGGCACGCGCGGCACGGGCGACGCGTGCTG
>NC_046664.1:5860456-5861934 GCF_010883055.1 Belonocnema kinseyi | reverse complement strand
CAAAATCGCTTGAAGAGTTTGGACTAAAAGTTAATTTGTCCACGGACACCTCATTTTTTCCCACCGTGCCACGGCACGCGCGGCACGGGCGACGCGTGCTGAGTACTAAACGAATTAAAGCAATAATTTGTGACTCGATGAAAGTTTTTATGTTTTTATTTTTTTTTGTATTTAATCAGTTACGAAATGTAGATTTATATTCGATGATCAAAAATAAAAAATTAGATAGAGAGGTTATATTTATTTTTATTTGTTTAATCAATTATTAAAAGAAAACTAAGATGCTTGATATAGTCGATTATCATAAATTAATCTAAATTCCGATTAATTTTGAAATGCTTGGCATTTAATTTACTAAAGAATTCTAGTCTGCAATTTTTTAATTTTTGTCACAGGGCAACAATATATAAACAAATAAAGTGACAAAATTCATCATTTCTGATTTGTGAATTTTTATCTTAAGAAAAAATAAAGAAGGAGACTTACTATCAGCTGAAAATCTTGAACTCAACATTTCTCTTTGCAATGAGTTGTAAAATATGGATTAAATACTATTTGCCACAAATCACCCCCATAAGTCTATTTTTAGGGTCATGAACTAACCCCACAAGGAAAAAAATTAGTTTTTCAATTTTTTGGCTCAAATTATGATTCTTTACGTTTTTTAAATAAAAGTTGTTGCTAATCAATGCAATAATATTTCATACTAATCATTAGATGCTTACATGAATTGTTTAAACAATTTAATATTATTTTGTAAGAATATTCCATTTGAATAATGTTAGAATGTTGCGGTTTTATATGAAATTTTCAACCATTTGTCTCATTTCCAATTAGAATGAGGTACATAGTTGATTCAAGCAGAAAAATGAATTGTTTAAATCATTTATAATTATTGTCGATGATACTCAATTTGAAAAATGAAAAGTTTTTTTGTTGATGATTTCAGAAAAAAACACGATTTTTTAGCATTATTCAAATTGAATATAATTAAAAATAATAAATAATTTAGACAATTAGTTTTTCAACTCTAATTAATTGTTCACGTTACTCTAATTGCAAATTAGACGAAAAGTTAACAAAGTTAGACAAACAAGCAATTTAAAAAAATCATTCAAATTGAATATTAGTATTAGTCGGCAGAAAAATTCGGTTTTTTAGTGCCAGTCTTTTTAATTGGTCATTCCATGACCATTTCAACGATATCCATAATAAGTTAATAAATTTTATGTTTTCTTTAAACAAATTTAATTTTAAAAATGCATTAATCAGGCATTTATCTACAGGAAAATTCGTTTTTTCCTACTTTGACTTTTTTAATTAGGAAGTTCATGATAACCTCAGCAAAATTCATAATCTTTTGATCAGTTTCATGACATTTTTAAATAAATTTAATAAACAAATGCATTAATCAGCAATTTGTCGAAAGAAAAATTCGTTTTTTTCTATGTCAACATTTTTTAATTAGGAACTTTATC
>NC_046664.1:5851204-5860356 GCF_010883055.1 Belonocnema kinseyi | reverse complement strand
TTTCTATTTATATTCCAGTTTTCCATTCTGTATACTTTAACTTGCAGTTTATTTTTTAATGCTTAGATCACAAATATAAATAGCTCTGAAAGTTTGAACCTTTCCCATATCGAAAATTAAATGAGGATCTTGCTTTTTTAATCATCATCCTGATTTCCTAGATTTTTTGTATTCAGAATTCAAAATTAATGTTCAGAAAATTTAAAAATATAGAAAGCTCGTAATTTTCATTTCAGTAGAAGGGTTTGTAAGGGATGGTTGATACAGTGGCGAGCAATCTTTAGCCAAATTTTGTTTTGGGCTTTCAAGTCAATATTTGAAAAGGCTATCGGTCCTCGGGCATGAATCACCTTTACCTGGAATGCAATTAAGCGTCAGGGTTGTACAGATTGTAGGGGTTTACGAGTTTGGATGAGTGTGCGATTGAGGGACGGGGGTCGAGTTGCGGATCGGCGAGGAAAACACAACGGGTGATGCTTTCCCCCTCCATGCTAGTAACTTCTCCGCATCGCAACGTTCGCCCTTCGCTGTCGAAGATGAAAGTTCGTATATCAAACATTCATTTTATTTTAAATAATCTATTTTCCTATTATTCTCCTATACATTTTCGTTAAAAATGGTCCTATTTGTTTATTTAAGGCGTTTAATAAATGAAACGGAGGAAATTTTTTTAATTAATAACAGGAAGGGGGTGCTCATATTATTGAAAAAGAGAGTTTCATTTTTAACCGAAACTGATCAAAGTTCTGACAAAAAAGAGGAATTTTCAACCAAATAATAAAATTTTTATCTAATAGTATTATTTTACAATCAAGGACATTAATCTTCTGCCGAAATGGACAACTTAAAAAAAAACGATTTTTCAAACAAATAGTTAAAGTTTCGTCTAAAAAGAAAATAAATTTTCAATCAAAAATGGAAAATTTAAATTTTCCAAAAATAAAACTTTCTTTGGTTGAAAATTAAGCAGTTTTGTCAAAAAGTCAACCTGCTTTTATGAAAATTGGAATTTTTTGTGAAAACTTCTTCTTTCTTACTTGAACATTCACCTAATTTTTGTTAATATTCAAGTGTTTGGTTGATAATTATTAAAAATCATTCTTAATTGGAAATGTTATATTTTTGGGAATAAATAATTGCTTAAATACAGTGAAACTCTTCTATAGCGCCGATTTTGGGGCTAACGGTGGGTGGGAACTACCTCATTATAGCCTGATCCGCTTTTGTTTGTTAACGTGGTATTGATTCTCGGAAGGGCTGTAGAAGGGAGGACTATTTAAGGGTTTCACTGTAATGTACATTGTTCTAAACAATTCAAAATTGTATAAAAAGTCATGGTAAATATTCAAATTGTCCATTAGTAATTATTTATATAAAAAAGACAACGGAAATTGCTAAAAAGTAACAATCATACGTAAAAATTTAGTTTTTATTATATTTTTGAGTCATAAATAGGGCGCTTCAGGGAGGGTGGACGTGGGTTGGAAATGAAAGTAATTGTTATGGTTTTATTTGGTAGACACTCCCCTTCAATTCTTGAAAAGTTTTGAACGTTTCTATGAAACCACGGAACATGAGTTGAATTTTTTGAAAAATTAAAATTTCCCCATGTTAACTAAAGGGGATTTTAAAGTGCCCGATGACACGTGTTAATATGCGAATTTCGAAAGAAAAAAAAAACGATTTTTTTTCACTGGAAATTATGCACTGAAAGAAATAATTTCAAATTCAAAGAAATGCATTTCTTGCACTCCATTATTTCTTTAAGACACGGAAATTATTTACCTAACTTCATTAAATATTTTTTATAGTCAACAAACCCCTAAAGTGCATCAAAGAAATCATTTCTTTTGGTGCAATTTTTTGCATGCAGGGAAATATTTCTCGCCTTGGGAATGTGAAATTGTTAACTCAAAAAATTGATTTTTTTCAACACAAATAACCTAATTCTAATGAATCTGGCTTTGGCACTTAAAGAAATATTTATTTATTTCAATAATTGCGAATCCTTAAATCAATAAATAAGGTATTTAAGTTAAATAATTCTTAGATGCGTGGTTCAAATGCAGTGTCTTTGAATAAAACAAATATTTAGAAAGCCTAAAGAGATATTAAGTTAAACAATTATTTATTTCGTATAAGGAATTGGTACAATTATTCCCACACAAGTTTTTCATTCACCTAATCTGTCTAAAAAATTTGTGTGTGCACATTTGAACTACAAAATAAATTTTTTTCAACCATAAATATTTATAAAATTTGTATAAAATTTTTAATTATAAGAGCGGATGTCCAACATGTTCAGCCGGGAGATGCAAAATTTCCGGCACTCTAGTTTCTCACAAATTCGTCTGACACAAAGAACAAAAGTTTCTTAAAGTTTATATTCATAGTTCCTTTGTAAACCAAAAAAGTTGAAAAAATAATAATTTTTGACAAAATGGCGGCCGTTGCAACAAAAATGTAAATAATATTGTTTAAATAATAATGGTTTAAACCATTTTTTCCTGTTTAGCAAGGTCAACGAAAAGTATAATCATTTTAACCATATGTATATGCAAGCAGAACTCAATCGGTCAAATAATTTTGGAGTTATCATGCCGGCAATGTTGAAAAATGTTAATTAAAGAAAAACGCGTTTTTAAAGATTTACCTACATGTTGAAAATTGTTGAAAAAAATAATTTTTTGGTTTCTTTTGGTTTTTTTTTTAATCGGCTATTCCAGCAGCATACATCGGCTGAGAAGATTTCGGAGCAGATTAGGCGTGGCCTCGGCCCCACCACTCTTCGGCGGGCCGCACAGTGGGGAAAAAGTAAATTTTTGGTTCAAAATACGATTCCGGCTGAACCTGCGGACCGATTTGGATATTTCTTATAAAAAAGCTGATAAATATCAAAGAAAATAGTCGAGCCTGATTTTTAATTTAGTTTTTCATCTTTTTATAAATAAACAAATATAACAAAAAATGACGTTATATAAAGATAATCGACCATGATACAATAAACAAGAAATTTGTTCAGAAACAATTTATTCGTTGAAAATGTGTTTTCTATAATTTTCAATAATTAAACGTTTTTTAAAGTTATGTTGCTATAAATTGTAATGGACGCAATATTTTAATTTTAAAAATTTCTCCTTAGACATTTGTCGTCAGAAATATTCGTTTTTTTCGACGTAAATTTTGTTTTAAATTAAAAATCTCATCATAATTTCAGAAAATTCATAATTTTTTGATTAGTTTTATGATTTTATCTGACAAATTTAATAAACAAATGCATTATTCGAGCACTTATCGACGGAAAAATTAGTTGTTTTTCAATGTCAGTCCTTTACATTGGGAACTTCATGATAATTTTAGCAACAAGCAGCACAGGATGGTTTAAATACGAGGAATAAAGGAATTATCGTAAAGTTCCCAATTGAAAGGACTCACATTGAAAAAAAACGAGTTTTTGTCGTCGGCAAATGGCCAAATAATTCATTTGTTTACTGAATTTGTTTATAAAATTACCAAGAATAGTCTGAAGATAATTTGTTTTCCTCAAAATGTTGTTCACATTCAAGTTTCTTGCAATATAACTTAAAGAACGTTAAATTATTTAAAATGATAAAAAACAAATTTTCAACAAATAATTTACTTATAAACTTTTTTTATTTATTGTATCATGATGAAATATATTTATATAATGTAAATCTATAAAACGTCGGCGATTACAAGAATTTTCCTATTATTGACGAACACCGAGAACTTCAAATAGAAAAATGGCCATTTGTTTCGTCATATTTACTAATAAAAAAATGTTTACTAATTGAAAAATCAAGCTCAAAAACTTTCTTTAAAATTTTATCAGCTTTTTAAACTTTTTAAATTCATTCAAAATCCAAACTCTTCTGGAAATTTGTCCAACTTGCAATTTGGTGACATTTTTATCTAAGTGGATAAAAGTCTCAAAATATTTCATTTTTTCTCATTAAATTTTAAGTTAAATTTCCTACTTATAGTCTAAAATCCAAACTTTTGTGAAAATATTTTATATGACATTTTTAACATCTAACTCAATGTTTGAATTATAAATTATTATAAAACTCAGACAAATAACATCGTTTTCTAACATATTTTTAATCTTTCTAAGAATTTGTAAAATTGATAAAATCACATGAAAGTATTACTATTTAAATCTGGACCAAGAACATAAACAAATATTACGCAATGACGGAGTAATCATAGCAAATATTTAGTCGTAAAATCGAAATTTTTGTGAAGCAACTATTTATTAAGGTCCAAGACTTTTTTTAATGATTATGATAACCAATTAAATTACGAGAATTTTCGTATTTTTAGTTTCGCAGGAATTTCCATTCCACGGTTAAACATTTTATGTGATTACTCAGCTGTCAGGTCATAATTTTTCACTGAGTCGAGATATAAAGAGTATGATTTAATATTTTAAATATTGAACAAAAATTTTAGATTTGACGATGAGTTGAATACAAGATATCGGAACTTTAATTTCTTGTGAAGATCATTTCTGATCATCTCAAAAATGATAACTGGTCACAATTTATTGTTTTTTAAACAATGCACGCTATTATAAACAATTAATCGTATATGAAAGTTTTCAATCAGGAAAATATTTCTTTTCTTAAGGCACATTAATTAGCAAACATGTTTGCTTCCTCAAAGAGGAAATCAAAATAACAAAATATAAAGAGGCCAATCAAAACGTCTGAGATCAAGGAGTCTTTTCTATTTTAGTATGAATTTTGAATTAAGAGCATGAAAGCAGATTTTCTGTTTAAAACAGATTTTTCAAATTATAATAAATGTTTAATTTTGATTAAATATTGATAAAAGAAGCAAAGTAGATGGCTCAAATATAGAAAGTATGCTTTTTTTTGCTTTCAACTTTAATAAGAAATTACTCATTTTTTTAATTGGAAGCGACAGGCTTCTTAGAAATTCAACAAGCTTTGATATAGAAAAGTTGTCACTAGAATCAATTTACAGTGGAACTTCGATTATCCGAGGTAATGTGGGGAGAAGATACCTCGGATAAGCGAAAACTCGGATAATACGGAAGAAGTACAAAATTCGGAAGAATTATCTATTTTTTATATATTTTTAATAGAATAATAAATATAAACATTTAGCAAATAAAAGTAAACAACTTACAAATGTGGATTTATCTTGATTAATTTATTAATAATTGTAAACTACTGCGCGCATTCAAATATAGGCGTAGCAGCTTGATCTATTTTATTAATGATTCTCCATGTTATCCGAGCATACACCTCGGTTAATGTGGAGTGCTTGGATGAGCTCCGTTGCCTCGGATAACGCGGATGCTCGGATAATCGAAGGTCGGATAATCGAGGTTCTACTGTGTAAATAAAAAATCTGAATCTCTTCGAGCCAAAATTTCACTTTTTTCAAGTCAAGTAATTTACTGACTAAAGAATAGGAAGAATTCTGTATAAACTCCTTATAAAGTGTTGAGATTAAGATTTAAAAAAATATATATTCGAAAAATTGTTTTATTGCCTTATTGCTATTTTCAAAGCACCCAAAAGAAATCAAATGTTCCATCTCAGTTTTTTACCATAGAATAGTCACCCGAAGGGCTATTATTTTAATATTTTTCGGATTTTTATATTTGAGCGATCTTAGAGCTTTTGAAGTAAACATGGAATTTTAAATAAAAAGAGCTAAATTTTTAAAAGAATGGAAAGAAAGTAATTCTTATAAGTTTTTTGTAAATTAAAATGTAGCCAAATCATAAGAAGTATTCAATGAATAATTTTCACGCGATAAACTTTAAATTTTACGCCCCCAATTCCTGTTTATTGTGCCTGGAAAGTGCCACAAAAAATGCAAAATAGTAGTTTTCTATGAAATTCATACTAAATACCGTATATTTTAATTTTTTTTTCATCGTGAATCAGTTTTAATCGATAAGTGACGTATTTCTAAATAATTTTAAATTCTAAATACAACTTTCAAATATTTATACAAAATGTATTCCTGTTTATAAAAGTGTATCTATAACTTTCTCTCGAAAAAGCTTTTATTGTGAAATTCAAAGTCCGGTCCCTTTCAACACTGATGTGCTTTATTTTTGTTTGCTTTATTTTTCTTAAACGATCCTCGGTTGAGGTATACACATTTCGTTCCTTGTACTGATTTATGAATAATAATATCTCAGGAGAAAATTAATTCGTATAATTAATCAAATAAATACTATATGATATATTGCAAAATGTAATGAAGCACCAGAATAAAAATTAGCTACATTTATAACCCTATTCGCCGTGAACGCAGTTATCAGTTTATTCCGTAATTACAAAAAATGACAATCGCGTATCCTCTGGTCTTCACCTCGATAATCATCCTCAATTCTATTGGTAAATATAGTATTGTGTTATACCTGTAATTTTTAAAACGTTTTTCCAACATTCCACAAATAACAATCTGTCCGACTTAATCTGTGTTCTATGCCAATTGCTATTTTTTTCAAACCCTATTTGAGTTTTTTCCAAAATTAAATGGACAATACTCAGGTAACAGGTAGTTAATCTTCTGAAGGTATACGCTCGGATATTAGGACAGGGAAACGATAAAACGAAGGGTTGGTCACTGAGATTTTTGGTGACTCCCGGACTTGCGAAAGACCCTGTGGAGGACAGTAAGATTCTCTAAATTCTACTACGTTGTTCCTTGGTTAGTCCCAGTTAGTCTCAGTAAGTCTCAGTGCGTCACGAAAATCCTCGCTCCAGTCGGCCGGTTCGGCGAAATCCTCGTCGAAAAGATTCGTAACTCTGTCGGAAACACTCGGGAGATCTGTTTCAAGTACAGCGCGCTTAACTTTTCAAAGGAGTCTCGTGGTAAGTCACAAGAAATCAGGATTTAGTCCGTGGGAGGTCTCTACGAAATCTTCGTTATACCGACAGCAGTCATTGTTAATCTGACTTCCTGATTTCTGAGTGACGAGTCCCATAGATACAAACTTGCTAAATCTATAGATTTATAACAACCAACAAAATTTTAAACCAAAATAAATTATTATTACAGATGATGTGCTTGTAAGTTTACGATAAATAGACGAAATCGCATTGATCTATATGATGATATGGTATCTCTGATAATGTAATCATGACCCTATCTAGTTTTTTGTTCCTTCTTTCAGAGATTAGTTCACAATTTGATTGTTTACCTAATGGCGCTCCTATTCCTGTTGTTCCTGGGGGTGGCCCACCTTCATCTTCTTCTTCTTCTTCTTCTTCTTCTTCTTCTTCTTCTTCTTCTTCTTCTTCTTCTAATAGACCAAATTCATCTAACCTTTCTCTTTGTCCTGCCAGATCTCATTCACAGATAGGGCCTTCTCCGCCTGCTGAGCAATTTCGTCGTGCCAGCTCCAGGTCTCCTCCTGCGAGGTCTTCTTTTCCTTACATACTTGGATATGGAATTGACAAATTTCGATTTATTCGGCTTTCTCCCTTTATAAATTCGAACCGGATATTCGAACTTCGAAGATACACTTTTCCTACAAATAAAACAATGAGAACAATCATAAGACCGAACGTTATGGGCCTATACCAAGCGAAGAGCAAATTGTATTATCAACATCAGATGGTGACGTCTTCGCAATATTGACCAGTGCTAATTATTTAGCACGAATATATGTTTATCAAAATTACATTCTAAATAAAGTAAGCTCGAAAATAAACATGGAAAATGGCAGGATTACTGCATTGAGTCCAGATGAGATCAAGGAGATTCAAGTAGGTGCTTGTCGCCCGGTCTTGCTCATGTTTAGAATATGGCTTGAAAACTGTCATCCTTCACACCATTAGTACAATCACAAAAAATGCATAAGGTACTAGTAACTTATAATTACGAAAATAATATTAAATATTAATGCACTATGCGGAAGTAATAATAAATGTTAGTAAATTGTACAGATATATTAATAAATTTTAATGCATTATGCTTCTCAAATCTTCAATGCTACTTCAATGCCCTACCCTGTCCTTTTCAAAACGAAATAAAGACATTTCTATTCGTTCCCTTACGAAAATATTGTTTGCGACAAAATTTTTACGCTGAAATTCTTTACAAAACTTTTTTGTTTTACTTTCATTTAGTCGACAGTCGGGAAAACCTCAAGGTTGAATGCTTTTGCAAGGTTAAAGAAAGTCTTTATAATACAACTTCGCCTAGCCGCGCACAGTGTAACCACGTTTTGAGACCTTCTAAACTCAAAAAACGGGTTTTTGCGAATAGGTCTGTCATTCTGTCTGTGTGTATTTCGGAGTGCCTCTGGTTGCCTGTAGATTTTTAATTTGTTAGCACAATAAATTTTGAAAGAATTGACAGATTAAATTAACCGTCGGTACACTCTTCGAGTGCCCTAAAATAATGTTTAAATTTTGCAGGTTCTGAATTTTGATGCCGCACAGTTGAATATTTTTTCTAATTTTTTGGATACCTCATCTAAATAAACCTACCTCGAAGCATGCAGAGTCGGTTTTATTATCAAATGTTTACATTTTGTTTAATAATAAAAAAACGCGAACACAATAGCACTTGATTAGCAGTGACTTAGTGATAGATGTATATGCATTTCCACAGTGAGCCTGTTCACTCTAGTAAAACTCTAGTTGGCAGACTCCCCGCATAGGGTCGAATTATCCGGAACGTCAAAACCCGGGCATTTTTATGCGGTTTCGGCCAGTTACAAAAATTGTAAAAGCTTACATCCGCAGGATTTTTAGTACTAAACAAAATTCTTCTGCTAAACAATTTTTTCCCGCTAATCGTAAAAACATATTATTTTCTGCAACTGATGACATATTTAACAATTGGTAAGATTACTTTTTTTGGTTTGAGATTTTTATTAATAGAGTACTTGCACGATTGAATCATTTTTGTCTAATTTCTTGCATACATCCTCTCCAAAATCATATTTCGGAGAAAAAAGACCCAGTTTTCAGATAAAACGTTTTGTCATAAGGACAACCGCAGGATTTCGTCGGGAGCGGGTGCTAATCGAAAAAATTGCACCCGCTTCCAGCGAAATCGCGGTAAAATTTCAGCCATAACCACGTCTCACAACCGTGAGATAGGTGGTTACAGTCTGTAAAGGAATCAAT
>NC_046664.1:5847580-5851104 GCF_010883055.1 Belonocnema kinseyi | reverse complement strand
TTGACACGCAGGGATGCTTTTTAGGCTATTAGCAAGTGAAAGCTTGGCACCTCCAAGAGCGCCGATGATAAGGACGATCACTTTAACAGAATATTCCGGGTATAATCGTTGCAACTCCCTTATAAGGTCTCGACACCTCTCTTTCTTTTCATTTTCCTTGGCTTTGATGTTTTTGTCAGCTGGTGCCGAAAATTCGATAACGAACATGGTTCGCTTCTCGAAGTCAAGAAGAACCATGTCAGGCCTCGAGTGAGCAACAGAAACAATTGTCGAGAATATAAAGTTCCAGTATATGCGGCACTTCCCATTCTCGACAATTGACTCAATTTCCCTAGAAGCATTTATAGGAGCGATATTAACTTGAATGCCGTAGGAGTGACAGAGATGGTAATAAAGCACTCTTAGTGCCGCATTGTGCCTTTGAATGTAGGTCGTTCCCGCGTGTGTTGGACAACTAGATAGTATGTGAGCTACATGCTCGGGGTGTGCATGGCACGCCCTGCAGCTATCATCGGGAATGTCTTGGCTCAAAATGTGGCGATTGTCAGCAAGAGGTGGCGTTTAAAGGAGTTAATATTTGGAATACTGAATCTGTATAATTTATCCTGCGCCCTAAACAAATCATTTTACGAATTTAAAATTTCCACCCTATATGGATTCCAATCCCTGGTAGGGTTCTAAAGAAGTACTATTCATGACTTCCTAAGAAATAAGAAATATGTTTGCAACTTTTTGGTATCGTAATATCTATGAGTCAGACTTATTTCTGAAGAATACGACTGCGCAGTTGTAAAGATGGTCAAACTTAAATGCGCAGACATGCGTGCCGTTTAAGTTAAATGCGCATACATAAAAAGCACGTAAATCTACTCCAAATAAATACGTGCTTTATAACTCCAAGACGTAGAAATAAGTGTTATTTTACTGCATAACTAAATGTGACGCTGAACTCTACTCTACAGCGATCAGTACCGCGTAACTCTACAACGCAGACATACGTGCCACGTAACTCAAGTGCGTTCAAACTCGGAGTATATCCTTTGAAGTCTTAACGGTCCGAGTTAAGACAATAAATATTTGAGTTACTACTAGACGTTTTGAATAAAAAAAATTAGTTTTCAAACATAAAACATGACTTATCTACCAAACAATAAATTTTCAATTCAAAATGACGAGTTTTCTATTTAAAAATATGAATGTTCAAAATAAGTTAAATTTTACACTAAAAAATATTACCTTTTTAACGGAAGATAAACTTTCAATCCAAAATGATGAATTTAGTATCGAAAAATACAAATACAAATACAAAATACTTAAATTTTACACTAAATAGAATATTTTTAACCAGAAGAAATGAATTCTAGTTAAAAATATAATAGTCGAATTATCAAGTTAATATATAAATTATTTGTTCAAAAGATCGAACTTTCTGTCCAAACTAGCGGATTTTCAACATAGCAGTTGAATTTTCGACAAAAGAGGATACCTTTTCAGGAAAATAGTTAAATATCATGAAACAACCGACACTTTTTATCCAAATAGAATAAATTTTACCCAGAAGAGATCAACTTAAATTTGAAGTTAAGTTTACAAAATAAAAACATAACATTTTATCAATAAATTTTATTTTATATTGTGCCAGGATAATGCTAACACCCGGCAAGTTACATTGGCGGCATCTCTCATTCGGAAAAAATGTTGAGTCCATAAAAAATTAGTTAAAAATATTAAAGTGATTAATTTTTTTTGCTAATTATGGGGATAGTCTTTTCGCACATTTGTCGATTTTTATTTCTCTACAAATTTTTTCGAATGAGTCATGCGGTAATTTTTAATTGAATATTTGTAGTGAGAAGAAAATGTAACATGGAACTAGAATTCAGAATCAAGATTTGCAACTCTGTGAGTACCAATAGAAAAATTCCGCTGCAGATTTCATATTGAATTTTTCTAAATGTAAATAATTTTATAATATTATTAATAGAACAATGAATTATATCAATAAATAAACCTGGGAATTAGTTGATAAATATTTTAAATAATCATAATTGAGTTTCAGAAACCAATGATTTAGTTTGCGTAAGTATTTCTAAATGACTTTTTTTACCAAACTTAAGCTTATAAGTAAATAATCGAAAGCCTTCCTTTTGTTAGCAAATGTCTACTGCGTAATAAGAAATATTCAATTTGTCGAAAATTGCGACCTTTAGCTTAATTTTTCAGCACAAATCTATTTCTTAAATACTAGCGAAAATGCATTCAATTATACTTTTGAGAATTGCAATATTATTGTTATTAGTATTTTTGAAGAGAGAAACATGCACAAATTACTTATGGAAAAAATTTAACTATTGACCGAACATTTCGTCCTTGTAGCTTCTTGTCAAATTAAAAAAAAGTATTAACTTTTATTTAACAAAACGCTAGTTTTCCCGGGGAAAATATTCGCTGCACCTTTTTTGTCTTAAAACAATAAGCTACAAGACATTTATTAAAATCTTATCAGTTTAGTAAGAGACTCTGAGATTCTTATCTAAAGGTATCAATCTGCTTCATAATATTTTTTATGGTTTCTAAAGCTAACTTTGGTTATCGAACCAAGTCTCTTTCCTTTGACGGATTTATGAAATATTAATATAAAAATTTCAGATAAACAAGCTTGATGTTAAATAATGATATGACAACTGCATCATATATATTAAAAAGTTCAACGAAGTACTAGATTAATCAGTAGACGCGCACTTAGCCAAATTCGTCATTAAAGTAATAATAATTTTTTCCCTGTTTTCAGAAAATGGATATTATTTATACTCTAATTTTCACCTATATTATTATCTTCAATTCTATTGGTGAATATAACACTGTATTATATCTATAATTTTAAAAACTTTGTTCAGCATTCTACAAATAACAGCTTGTACGACGTAATCCGCATTCCATATCAATTGCAATTCTTGTCCAAAATCTATTTTAGTTCGTCCAAAATGAATATGAATGTAATTAAAATTAATTAAGTTGGGATCCAAAATGCTTGTGTCATAGAGAATAGAATTCGAATACAAATAACAAATTTTATTCTCCCTCTTTTTCAGAACTCAGTTTACAGTTCGAGTGCTTGCCTAATGGCGCTCCTATTCCTATTGTTCCCCGTAGCGACTTGTCATCCTCTTCTTCTGATAGACAAGGACTTCCTAACAGTTCTCTTCCACCTGTCAGAGCTCATTCTTCGATTAGATCTTCTCCCTCTACCGAAAACACTCCTCGTGTCAGGTCCAGGTCTCCTACGAGGTTTATAGCTCCATCAGCTAGGCTTCCTTTTTCTGACGTGCTTGGATATGTACTTGACCAACTTCAATCTATTCGGCTTACTCCCAGTAAAAATGTGAGTCGGCAATTCGAATTTCGAAAACACAATTTTCCGACGAACACAACAATTAAAATACTCCTGAAAAAGAATGTCTTTGTCCGCATAACAACTGAAGAACAAATTGTATTGTCGACAGTCGATGGTGACGTCTTTGCAA
>NC_046664.1:5845367-5847480 GCF_010883055.1 Belonocnema kinseyi | reverse complement strand
AAATTCTATAAGAAAAATTAAAGAAGGATTGGAAAAAATTTCAAATTTCAAAAATATATAGGAAAAATTGATCAAGCATCGGGAGAAATTTTTAATTTTGTAGGAAATGTACATTTTGTAATGTAAATGGAAAAAATTTCGAAAAAAGTGAAGAATATCCATACTGATGGACTAATATGGATAATATGGATTAATAAAGGTAACGTGGGTTAGTATAGAGCGGAAAACGTCAGAATACGTTGGACACCCACTCAAAGTAGACCTTGTAAACCTTTGGGGTATTTAATACCCGATGTGCAGTCTTTCAGCACAAAAGTGATTTTCAACCAATATTTGTGCCATGATATTAATTATTTTCGTTCATTTCCAACGTAAATTTACCATCTAAAGTGAAGTACATTTTTTTCTTTATTTTGCACAATTACAATCAAATGAATGCACGTAAAAAATGTACGCTTACAATTGCGCTTGCAATCGCGTGCAATCGCCAGATGTGCTATGAGTACCGCGCAGGTCTTTGCAGCGACTGTGTAGGTTTGAAAGAGTAATTAAAACTTTGAAAAATTGTTTTTATATTAGTTTTGTATTTTTATTTTTTATTAACTATAATTATGCATTTGAATAAAAATTAATTGACTTGAACATGAAGAAATATGGTGTTTTATTTAAACATAAAATCGAATTTTCATTTTGCAAAATAAATACCTTTTTTGGAAGAATTAATAATGCAGTAATTTTTTTTTTAAAGCGTAGTATTTTGAAAGTATAACCCTAAATTTTGAGGTGAAAATACTGAAAATTACATGAGTTATAAAATTTTGGGAACAAACTCTCACTTTTTTTCGGTTTTTCTTTCCAACAATTCTTTTGATTAATTTAAATTAAACTAATGACGAAAAAACCGATTCCATTTAAACAAAAAAAGACATATCTTAAAATATATTTAATAACTTTTTGTTCAAAAATATTTAATACCGGCTGCGCGGGATATGCTTGAACACGTGGGGTGAAAATACCCGTTGTGCCATTTACATAATAAAAAGGAGTTGTGCCATTTAAGGATTAATGAAAAAAATTCAGAAAAAAGAATAAATTTCCATTTTGTTGGAATAATTTCCAAAAATATATAGAAAAAATTGGCCAAGCAATCGGAAAAATTTCAAAATTTGTAGGAAATGTAAATTTTGTAAAGTGAATGCAAAAAATCCGAAAAAGGTAAAAAATGCCCATATTTCTGAGATATTTTTCAAAATTTTGTAGGAAAATTTGCAATTTTATAGGGCAAATATATTTCGTAATATAAATGAAAAACATTTCGAAAAAAAGAATAAATGTCCATTTTGGTGGAATTATGTCCAAAATTATGTAGAGAAAATTGGTCAAGCATTGGGAAAAATTGCCAAATTTGTAGGAAATGTAAATTGTGTAATGGAAATGGAAAAAATTCCAAAAAAGTGAAAAATTTCCAAATTGCTCAAATAAATTCCAAAATTCCGTATGAAAATTTAGACCAGAATTGGAGAAAATTTCCAATTTTATAGGAAAAATATATCTCGTAATATAAATGAAAAAAATTCCGAAAAAACAACGAAGAGATTTTCGTTTTGGTGGAAAAATTTGGAAAAATATATAGGAAAAACTGGCTGAAGCATTCGGGAAAATTTCCAAATTTGTAGGAAATATAAATCTTGTGATATAAATTGAAAAAATTCCGAACAAAAAGAATAATTTTCGATTTTGGTTAAATAGTTTCCAAAAATATATAGGGAAAATTGGCCAAGCATTAGGAAAATTGACCAAATTTGTAGGAAATGTAAATTTTGTAATGTGAATGGAAAAGATTCAGAAAAAAAGTAAAAATGTCCATATTGCTAGGATAATTTATAAAATTCTATAGGAACATTTGGAAAAAATTCCGAAAAAATTTCCATTTTGTTGGATTAATTTCCAAAAATGTATAGGTAAAATCGGCCCAGAATTGGTACAAAAATTATGAATTTTGCTGAAGTTGTGATAAAGTTCCTAATTAAAAAATGTTGACATAGAAAAAAACGAATTTTTCTTTCGACAAATTGCTGATTAATGCATTTGTTTATTAAATTTATTTAAAAAT
>NC_046664.1:5843934-5845267 GCF_010883055.1 Belonocnema kinseyi | reverse complement strand
ATCCCCTTTGCCCTTTCTGTTAGGAACCAGCATTTGTGTGGTCTAATTCAGGAGGAAGATTACTTTCTTAAGGCATGCATCATAAGTGTTTAACATCGATTGTCACAAAGTGTGTATTACCACCTTCTTCTCCTGAAATTCACTTACTGCCTCAAGAAACTCCTCCATGTCTTCCATAGCGATGTCTCCAAGTCCGTGATCCCATCGCTGCACCTTGCAGTACCGAATGGGTTAAGAAAAGACGAATAAAGATGTTTTCCAGTACACCTAGCTCTATAGTCTCACACGCTACGATAGATCCAAGCTTACGTATCTTGATTTTATAGCGAAAGCGACAAGGTTCGTTTTTGACATTTTGGGTGAGGCCTAGCCAGTTTTACTTCTTGCTTTTTTAATAGCTTCTGGTTTCCGCTTTTTTCAATCTACTCTGTAGACATCTTCGCAGTTCTGCTACTTCTTCATTCCACCAGTATTTGGTGCATCTGTTGTTTCTCCTCTTCTTTTAGGGCATTAACTCCTCACAGGTCCGCAGAATAAATTGCATCGTAGCCTCCATCAAGATTTCCACACCATTCGCTTGCTCCACTGTGTCATGCAAAGCAAATAGGTATTCTTTTCCTTCTACATTGACACTGTCCATCTGTGACAGTTTCCAGTGTAATCTATTATCAGCTCCTAGAACGTCGACTTCCCTATGGTAGCTTAGTTGTGTTGCGACCAATTGATTTAATATAACTTATAATTAGTATAGCTTGACACTACAAGCTTGCAGTTCATCATTGTCATGATATACTTGATATATCAGAAAATTCATCGCGTTTTCGAGAACTTGAGGAAATCCCCGTTAAAGGTCATTTAAGGAAGGATAAACAAAAATGTGAAAATCATTTTCAAGAGGCGCATTCACGTAATTCAGAAGGGAGATATATTGTTCGCCTTCCATGTAAGGATGGACCTCTTATAAATATAGGATGGCCGGATTCCAGAACTGTTAAAAATTTTTATAATTACGAAGATAAGTTGTTGACACAACAAATCACACAATGCATCTTGAGCTTGTTTCTTTCTATATATCAGACGCATTTATGGGACTATCGTAACGCATTATCGGTCAGCTGGCGTCAAAAGAAAAAAGCATCATCCCAGACGCTCAGTTGATCATAAAAAGCTAACTTTCGAAGAGTTTACGACGCATTTATGCCAAATAGAAGCTTGCTTGAATTCATAGCTGATAAAGGTTTAATCTGATTCTGAACCTGAAAATTCCGTGCCTTTCACCCCAGGTCATTTTTTAACAGGAGGTTCCGTTTTATCCCTTGCAGAATCCTCATAG
>NC_046664.1:5842601-5843834 GCF_010883055.1 Belonocnema kinseyi | reverse complement strand
AAAGTGATTCATCGAAAATTTGTAGATCTTTTTTAGGGCACAATTTTCTTTGATTCATCTTTTTTCGTATCTTGTTTGGTACTGACAGTTCTCTCTATACTTTTCTCAGTCATTTGTTACTTTTGTTTTACCTTAGGCAAATTAGTTATATTTTTCTAATTTCTTCTTGAGGCTTTTGAATAATAAACTTTTAAAACACTTAAAATAATTTTACGATTGAGGAGTAGGTTCGAAATAAATATTTTCATAACACATGTATCGAAAATTTGACTTTCGATGCCATTGTAGCGGGTCGAAAGTTGTGTTTTCAACCCTAGAATAGAAAATAGAAACAGGCGACTTCGAAAGTAACTTTACTCTGTAATTGGTATCGAAAGTATATACATTCTACTTTATCTACAGTTGTCTGCAGCTATTTTCCCTCTTATGGAACCTCATTTCGAGAATCGTGTAATTCTTATACCTGTCACTGACTACGTATTTACAAAGAATAACAACTTTGATGAGACGCAAAGAAGTTTTAGGCATCTCAAGTCAAATTTTCGATACCCCCTTGTTGCTCAATATACTATTATTTGTATTGAAAAAAGTTAGTATGTGTACGAACCAGGACCTTCAAGAAGAGCGCATGTCTTTATCCATTTCTAATACTGTTGGGGCCTCAGTTTGAGCGCGAAGGAATCAGAGAAATAGAGCGAGTGAGAGAAACAGAGAGAGAGAGAAGGGAGGGAAAGGACGAGAAAGTGAATGGCAACCGAAAGAGAAGTAGAAAAATCGAGGGAGAGATAGAAAGAAAGTGTGATTGAAAGGATCAGTCAGTTAAAGAAGCGAAGGAAATAGAGGCGAAAACGCGTTATCATGAAAACGTTACCGTTACCTTTACCCAGTTTTGGGAGTTCACACCGTGCCATTTGTCGATATTTGATAAAAGTTACTTCAAAAACGTCAATTTACGGATTTGAACAGAAGTTGAAGCTGATCTCGACGCGAGATCCGGAATGCAATAGCGACCTACATCAAAAAAATTTTATGGCAGAAGATGACCGAAATTAACGCTGCAGAACAACAGCCTTAAAAGAGAAACCTTATCATGTTTGACCCTGTTTTTGCGCTGATAAGAAAGATCTGTACATCTTGTTCGGGAAATGAAGTTAACTAGACCCAGAAGATGGAAATCAGCAGAAGCCCCCAAAAAAAGAGTAAGGCGTTTAAAAAGGCAGCTCAACCAATCAC
>NC_046664.1:5839080-5842501 GCF_010883055.1 Belonocnema kinseyi | reverse complement strand
TTTCAGCGTGGCTAAGAATAAAATTTAATGCGGAATAAGAAGCAAATATAAAATTAATCATGATAAATACAATTTTTACTTTATTTCGCATTATCTGAACAAACGATTCCAGCCCGAGATACCTAAGTATAGGGTTAGCCATATTCGACGAAAAGATTTGGCAACACTGTAACTTTTGACAGAGATGACAGATCGAGTAATGACGTAGCGCGTTTGAAGCATCAATCTAAGGAGATTTTTTCCATGGACCAGTACACTCCACGCGAACATTAAATTGTTTTAAAATAGGCCGCGCGAAACAGAAAATATTTGACTCGTTGAAGAGTTAAACGGTCCGAAGGCTAGAAGCCGGTCCTTATAGAATAAGGTGTAGAAAAACCTATTATATAAAATGTAATACATAAAAATAAAAAATTTAAATATTCATTGTTTTGGGTTTTCCGATTCTGCATGTAATATAGCCCACTGTGCGCCGTCTCGACGGTCTCACACTAAACACACTTCTGATTCTGCACCCTTTTGATCTTGTAGAGATAGGATCAAAAATATCCGTGCCCCAAGAGAAGTTTTGTCAGGAAGTATCCATGACTCACATTGGTCGTTGTTCCACTGTTTTTGCCAGGCTTCCTACGTTGTTACCTAAGCCTCCTCTTTCGCAGTCTCCTATTTCAGGAGTTCCCTGCAAGATGTTTTTTTTCTTTTTAGAACTAACAGGTCTGTGGGTAGTACCCCTGCAATCACAATAGCCACATGCACAGAAACTGTGCGATAGGAGTACGTGCTTCTAAGCGCGCCCTTATGTTGCACTGCAGCCATTGCTCTTCGTTACCTTTTCTGTTCAATGCGCCTGCTAATATTTCAATCACATACAATAGTATAGTCTGGATGACTGTCGTCAATAGACACCGCTTCTAGGCTTCACGCCGTTGACGTTAGCTATGCGTCTGTCCAGAGCGATTGTCACTGCGGTGATTACTATCATAATGTCCTCGACACCATAGCAGGAGTAGAACAGCCTCGCCAGTGATCCCATCGCTGCACCTTGCAGTACCGAATGGGTTAAGAAAAGACGAATAACGATGTTTTCCAGAACACCTGGCTCTATAGTCTCACACGCTACGATAGATCCAAGCTTACGTATCTTGATTTTATAGCGAAAGCGACAAGGTTCGTTTTTGACATTTTGGATGAGGCCTAGCCAGTTTTACTTCTTGCTTTTTTAATAGCTTCTGGTTTCCGCTTTTTTCAATCTACTCTGTAGACATCTTCGCAGTTCTGCTACTTCTTCATTCCACCAGTATTTGGTGCATCTGTTGTTTCTCCTCTTCTTTTAGGGCATTAACTCCTTACAGGTCCGCAGAATAAATTGCATCGTAGCATCCATCAAGATTTCCACACCATTCGCTTGCTCCACTGTGTCATGCAAAGCAAATAGGTATTCTTTTCCTTCTACAATCACACTGTCCATCTGTGATAGTTTCCAGTGTAATCTATTATCAGCTCCTAGCACGTCGACTTCCCTATGGCAGCTTAGTTGTGTTGCGGCCAATTGATTTAATATAACTTATAATTAGTATAGCTTGACACTACAAGCTTGCAGTTCATCATTGTCATGATGTACTTGATATATCAGAAAATTTATCGCGTTTTTGAGAACTTGAGGAAATCCTCGTTAAAGGTCATTTAAGGGAGGATAAACAAAAATGTGAAAATCATTTTCAAGAGGCGCATTCACGTAATTCAGAAGGGAGATATATTGTTCGCCTTCCATTTAAGGATGGACCTCTTATAAATATGGGATGGCCGGATTCCAGAACTGTTAAAAATTTTTATAATTACGAAGATAAGTTGTTGGCACAACAAATCACACAATGCATCTTGAGCTTGTTTCTTTCTATACATCAGACGCATTTATGGGAGCATCGTAACGCATTATCGGTCAGCTGGCGTCAAAAGAAAAAAGCATCATCCCAGACGCTCAGTTGATCATAAAAAGCTAACTTTCGAAGAGTTTACTACGCATTTACGCCAAATACAAGCTTGCTTCAATTCATAGCTAATAAAGGTTTAATCTGATTCTGAACCTGAAAATTCCGTGCCTTTCAGCCCAGGTCATTTTTTAACAGGAGGTTCCGTTTTATCCCTTGCAGAATCCTCATAGGTTGATGTTAAAGACCTATGTTTAGACTCTTGGAAAACTGTACAGAAAAAGCTTCAGCAGTTCTGGAAAATCTAGTCTATAGATTAGTTGAATACTTTGCAGCAGCGTTCCAAATTGGATCGAGCTCATTGTAACATAAAACACAATTAATTGATTATCCTTCCAGAGAAGCGGTAAGGTCCGTGTAGTCACTGTTAAAACAGCAGGTGTGTCGATTGCCAGTATATTGCAATCATTTAGATAATACTGAAATGTAAAATTAGTTACAGTATGTTGCGGCCAACTGATTTAATATATCTTATAATTAGCATAGGTTAACTCATAATGATTTAAAGTTTCAGTGATTTTCGTGATTTCTCGTAGCCTCGGGATTCCTTCCTTTTTTGAACTGTCTTGTCCGTGAATCGTTAGTTAAGTTATGTCGTGCTCATAATCACACTTATCGTTGTGACAATTCATGAATTCTCGGTTCTTGCAAATTAAATCTCGCGGATTATTAGTTATTATAATGATCAAGAGTGGAAAGTATTCATAACATATGACCATTGCCCAGGCACACAAGATATCGATTTAAACATGTTCTAATTCGGACTGTACTGTTGCCAAACCACACTTGTATTCGGGGAGCTTCCAACAGTTTGCTGGTTTCTTGTTTAACGATCTTAATTAGGTCCAGAGCCTGTTCTCTCCTGTTCAGTTTTGGTATTGACACCTTCAACTCACCCAACTTTCCATCGAGATATCCTCCTAATGTACCTTCAGCGCATCCTAAATACGTGGTAACTAGGCCGAGATCCATAAATTCGTGGGTTATTCCCTTACCAGATTCCGCATGGTACCCATATCTACTCATTGCATCTTTAGGTCTTCATGAAAGGCTTTGACGTCCTTTGTTTCTTTACCCAGTTTCAATGAGTGCGGCAGTTTGACTTTATTTCAGCCTCAGTCTTCTCTGGTTTCAATTTTAAGCAAATGTCCCGTAGAACCTTTACAAAGGACTTTCCCTCTGCGGATTTTATGTGGATGTTATGTGTAGTATATGATAGGATCTGTGTGGGCAAGCGTGGTAGCAAGTCTGCAGAAAGGTGCGAGGGGGCAGGTCGTACGCCGGCAATAGCGTTAAAAGCATGTCTGAGTCGTAAGCGATTTTACTCAGTTGCATGTAATATATTCCTCATTATAATTTACAATAAACACTTAATAAAGTAAGTATGTAAGTGTCTAGGATTATTGCTAACCTGGATATATCACAATGGCGAC
>NC_046664.1:5836767-5838980 GCF_010883055.1 Belonocnema kinseyi | reverse complement strand
AGTTTTATTCAATCTTATTAAACAGTGGCTCATTTTGTTCTTCGAAACATTCTCTACAATTATAATTAATGAATTTTTGAAAAAAATTATTTATTTAAAAGTAGTTGAATAAAGAAATGATTTTCCGCATAATAAAAATAAGTTATATTATAATTAATATCAGTCACATATTCAAAGTCAATCTGATTGTTTTGAACTCAAAAACCTTCTTACTTATTATTATCCTTACAAGTCAATTCAATCAAATTGTGCGAAATTTTGGGAAAAAAGAAATTTAAACTGTTAAAAATAAGTTTATTCATTTATACAAATAAACTTACATTATTTGCAGACATTATACATATCTTAATTTACAAATATATATGGAAATATATATATTCATGGAAAACAAATGAGAATTTTCGCTGAAGCTCTATTAAAAAATGTCTCCATAATATCTTGGAGAATATTTCCTAGAATTTAAAGGAACTTTTCCCACATTTTGTGCGGAAAATTTCCAAATAATGATGTGCAATATTTTAAAATTAAAATTATTTCTTGAAAAAAAGATCCTACTCCATCTTCACTCCATTGGGAATCGAACCACAAAACTTCTGATTTCCGGTCAGGTGCTTTTCCTTTAAGAACTTTAAGAACCTTCCCCAACATAAATCAACCAAGATAGTTGAGAAAATTTCCCCAAATTTTAGGAAATATTTAACATTATTATTTGTGAATCTTACCTAAAATATTTTGTGAAAGTTTCCCGAATTTTAAGAAATATTCTCTCACATATTTTAGGGAAATTTTCCCTAAAATATCTTGCGGTTAAGGGAGAGGAACTTGTTCTTGAATTTTTCTTGAATCAATCAAGACAAGTTTCCGAATTTCTCAGAGGAGCGAATGTTCAAACTAAAATGTGGAATTTACCAAAAAAGAGGGGGAACAATAAAAAAGAAAATTTTTAGTGAATTCTCAGGGATGTGATTAGCAAACATACAATTACAAATTCTGATTTAGGAGGGTAGGGACAAGAGTTTCAGGACTGCCCAATTTTTTAATTATAATTCTTCAAATATGTTGTAAAGCACTCCAAATTTTTTAAGAGCACGCTTTTTCACATTTACATACCCTTTATAAATACAAGTCATATTTTTCTGAATTTCGTTGTACCTTTATACGATTATTTATAACAATGTTTTCGAGTTTTTTCTGCAAATTGCACATGAAGCGTTGAACATGCTATAAACTTCCCGCTTGACGTCCTGTTAGAAATGGAGGTGGCCGTACGAATCCGTCCAGGCCTTTTGATTGGTTGATATTTTTAGTTGCGCGTGGTGAGACCATAGTTTGTTGGATTATGCTATATGTCAGATAAATATATCTATATCCTTTATCGACAGGTGGATCACTCTAAGGATGGGCGGTTCTCTTAAAAAGATCGATTCTCGAATCGATCCAGGATCGAATTTATTAAGATCGATTTAGCAAAAAAATCGAAGCAGAAGAATCGATTTTGAAAGAATCGATCTTTTAATACGTAATAAATATAATTTCATTTACCTTTTTGATTGCACGAAGCGCTTGTACTTAGTTTCAGATGCAGTTTTGAGCACAACAAAAATTATAGGAAGGAACAATAAATATAAAAAATGTACGTTGCGGTACCCAAATTATAGGAGGGAGAAATAAATGACCAAAAATAAAAGAATCGCTTCTTCGATTCTCGGGGTTAGAAATCGATCGAATAAAAAATCGACTTGTAAAGAATCGATTCAAAAGATCGATCTTCTGAGTGAAAAAGATCGATCTTTGAAGAATCGATACAGAATCGCCCGTCCCTAGATCACTCTGCCCTTCAGTGCTCGTAAAGAGTGCCCCGACTTGCGATTCACATTTCGATAACGCCTAACAGTACTTCGAATCGCCTTCGCATATTTTGGTTTAAAATAAATTTCATGAAAAAGATTTTTTTGATTATTCGTTAACATTTTGATTTCGACACTTTCGCCCGCCTAGAGTGTGGCCCTTCAATTTCACTATCTGATTTTTAGAAAATTTATCTTTTTAAGTTGAAAATGCAACTACTTGGATAAAAATTCCACTACGCACTTTTGACAAGGCTTAGTGAAAATGCTTAAAAGAGCCAATTTACTAATTTTATTCAATTTTTTCTCTATCAGTGCAATTTTTTCTCATCTACATTAGGGTAGCCCCCCCCCCCCTATGAAAAT
>NC_046664.1:5834581-5836667 GCF_010883055.1 Belonocnema kinseyi | reverse complement strand
AAAGACGTCACCATCAAATGTTGATAATACAATTTTCTCTTGGGTTGGCATGGGCCCATAGACATTCCGTTTTACGATTACTTGAATTGGTTTATCTGCAGGGAAAGTGTATCTTCGAAGCTCGAATACCCGATTCGGATTTTTACAAGAAGTAAGCCTAACATATTCAAGTTGATGAAGACCATATCCATGTCCATCAGAAGAAGTAATAAAGGTAGTAGGTGTAACTATATCTCTGGCAGGAGACCTCGACCTCACACGAAGAAGAGGCTCGGCCGTAGAAAGATTACTGGCTGGAGAATGATGTATATCGTGAATAGGTGAAAGGGATGAACCTTCAAGACGAAAATCAGCAGCAGGGGTACCATCAGGTAAACAGTCAAACTCTGAACTTAACTCTGCAACAAGCAACAAAGTATTAATTATTTTTAAAAGATCCTGGTCGTAAAAAGTTCTGTATTTAGAGGGCATTATGCTTATATTTTTACATTCTCATCAATTATACTTCAGAAATAATAGGAGCGTCCAAAGTGGTTCGTGGGGGCTGCACAAATTGAAATCTGCAGTGCTCTGGGCGAGATCCGGTCCGTCCGTGTTTTTGCAGGATTATTTAATAGTCGGTCTGCGCGCGTAAGAAGAGCGGAAATGCGTGTACGTCCATAGAAATATTAAAGAGAAAGAGATCGGGCTCAAGTCCGCCAGGAAACCAACCCGCTACGGCAATCGAAAAAAAAAGACGATACTTAAATACTTACTTAATTAAGTGTTTATTGTAAATTACAATAAGGAATATATTACATGCGACTGAGTAAAATCGCTTTAGATTTTACGTGCTCAATCACATACCTGAACCCTGATAAGTAATATGCCCAACTTTGAAATCTATTATCATCAATCATTGGGATGCCCTTTTGTGATCCCAGAATTAATTGTAACGCTTTGTTATCAGTTCTTAATATAAACTCTTTAACAAAAATAAATTGATTGAACCTTTTACAAGCAAAAACAATAGCCATTGCTTCTTTATCTAATATTTTCCTATTCAATTCATGTTTTGGTATTTTTTAGACCCAATTACAAGCTTTTGTACAATTTTCATTCCACTCAAACTTTTCTTTGCTTGTCGCATCATACAATGGTTTCAATTTTTTAGACCCATCATTCAAGAATCTAGCGTAAAAATTTATTAATCCTAAAAAAGATTCTGATTCTTTTTTGTTTGTCGAGCGAGGAGCATTTGTCATTGCTTAACTTTTTTATTCAGATTTGTGCAAACCTTCTTTATCAATTTCAAAACCAAGCACTTCAAGTTTATCCTTCATAAAAAAACATTTATCTTTGTTTACTCTCAAACCGCACTTTTGCAATCTTTTACAAACCTTATGTAAGTTTTCCAAATGCTCTTCGTCCGCGTTGCCTGTAACGTAAATATTATCTATATACACAATCACATCATAAGAATTCATCTATTTTTTTTAACACCAGTAGGTGCAGTTAAAACACCATCAGGTAATTTAGTGTATCTGAAAAGACCTTTATGTGTGACAATTGTCAAGGGACAATCGGTGTTGCCCGCTCACTCGTGTCTACTTATACTGAGTGTTCTAATTTTAGTGATCTTTCTAATTCATTTTCAATCAAAGGCCTTAACGCATGCGCTACGTTTCTGCATTTCAAAACAATCGGTCTTGCATTCTCCTTCAAATAAATTTTTGATTTACTTTTATTGTATTTCCCTGGAGAATCGCGAAAGAGTTCAGTATATTTTTCAGCCAATTCATTTTTCACGTTTTGAATGTTCAATTTGTTAATTTCTTTATTACAAAGATTTTCAATTTGCAAAGGCCACATGCCAAATTCTGTTAACCATTTCCTACCCATTAGAATTGATCCCGAGCCAGGCAGTACGAAACAATTTAATTCTCTGGTTAAACCTTTGAATTTTACACTTAAATTTTGTAATTTACCAGTAGGTTGTAACATCTTTTCATCATATGTTTTTAGTTTACTCTCAGTTTTTACAGGATTTAATTTCTTGAAATATTTGTTGTAAATAAATTCAGATAATACAGTGGCGTAAGTGCCC
>NC_046664.1:5833142-5834481 GCF_010883055.1 Belonocnema kinseyi | reverse complement strand
TTTCATCATATGTTTTTAGTTTACTCTCAGTTTTTACAGGATTTAATTTCTTGAAATATTTGTTGTAAATAAATTCAGATAATACAGTGGCGTAAGTGCCCGTATCCAATTCAATTACGCACCTTCACATTATTAATCTGAACATTTTCATATATAGATGCACCCTTACAATTATACCCACACTTTTGCGCTGCTTTTAATTTAAGTACTTCACTTAGCACTTTTTTTAAATCACCAGATAAGTAATAAAAATTTTGACCTCTGCGACTGCGCTCTGACTCGCTTCCTTGCGACGATGAATCTTCGGAATCATCTCCTGTTGACTCTTTTTGCAAATGTGACACGTGTACTCTTTAAGTCTGCACGCTCTTGATATATGGTTCATCTTACCACAGCAGTAACAAATTATGTCATTTTTCTTCTTATTGTTGTTCTTCAAGTTCTTTTTTGCGCTAGTTAACGCAAACATATCATCCTTTTGCACACTCGTTCAGTGCCGTTAACGAAATTGTCGCGTTCTTCTGCTTGATCCCTTGCAGTTGCTTCCGGATGGGCTCCTTCAAAATCTAAAGATGTTTTCTTAAATAATTCGACTTTCGTGCCGTGATCTTTCAAACCACATACAAATTGGTCTCGTAACGCTGTTTTGATATCCTTGAAATTACAGTTTAATGCTCATTTTTTTAACTTCACTGCCAACTGAGCTACTGACTCACTTTCCTCTTGCCTAACTTGATTGAACTTACAGCGTTTCATGACTTCCGATTGTTTTGGGTTCAAATGTTCGTTCATGATTTTGACGATATCGTTATACGACTTTGTAGCTACCTTGTCCGGCCAGACCAATTGTTTTATTAGTTTAAGAGCTTCTGTGTCCATTCTTACCAACATCTGCGCTGCCTTTTTCTCAGCCTTGGTGTCGTTAGCGATGAACAATTGCTCAATTTTCTCTGTTAAGGTTTCCCAATCGTCTTTGTGCCACCGAAATTCAAGTTTGATGTTATTCGCCATCTCGTTTAGTTGTTCCTTTTGATCTTGATTCCTTGAACTAGGATTATTTTTACTAAACTTTAATCCTTGTTTTACTGTTGCACTTAGTTTTTCACGCAATGAATCGAATTTTTCACGTTCGTCGAATTAGATTTTCCGATTTACCAACTCTTATATTATTATTTCACGCGGCCACGCTTAACTCTCTACATTGCATGCTTCAATCCGTTTCTATCAATCCCATCTTCGTCGCCATTGTGATATATCCAGGTTAGCAATAATCCTAGACACTTACATACTTACTTTATTAAGTGTTTATTGTAAATTATAATGAGGAATATATTACATG
>NC_046664.1:5831966-5833042 GCF_010883055.1 Belonocnema kinseyi | reverse complement strand
GTCGCCATTGTGATATATCCAGGTTAGCAATAATCCTAGACACTTACATACTTACTTTATTAAGTGTTTATTGTAAATTATAATGAGGAATATATTACATGCGACTGAGTAAAATCGCTTAGAACTCAGACATGCTTTCAACGCTATTGCCGGCGTACGACCTGCCCCCTCGCACCTTTCTGCAGCCTTGCTACCACGCATGCCCACACAGATCCTGTCATATACTACACATAACATCCATATAAAATCCGCAGAGGGAAAGTCCTTTGCAAAGGTTCTACGGGACATTTGCTTAAAATTTAAACCAGAGAAGACTGAGGCTGAAATAAAGTCAAACTGCCGCACTGATTGAAACTGTGTAAAGAAACAAAGGACGTCAAAGCCTTTCATGAAGACCTAAAGATGCAATGAGTGGATATGGGTACCATGCGGAATCTGGTAAGGGAGTAACCCACGAATTTATGGATCTAGGCCTAGTTGACACGTATTTAGCATGCGCTGAAGGTACATTAGGAGGATATCTCGATGGAAAGTTGGGTGAGTTGAAGGTGTCAATACCAAAACTGAGCAGGAGAGAACAGGCTCTGGACCTAATTAAGATCGTTAAACAAGAAACCAGCAAACTGTTGGAAGCTCCCCGCATACAAGTGTGGTTTGGCAACAGTACAGTCCGAATTAGAACATGTTTAAATCGATATCTTGTGTGCCTGGGCAATGGTCATAAGTTATGAATACTTTCCACTCTGGATCATTATAATAAATAATAATCCGCGAGATTTAATTTGCAAGAACCGAGAATTCATGAATTGTCACAACGAAGGAATCCCGAGGCTACGAGAAATCACGAAAATCACTGAAACTTTAAATCATTATGAGTTAACCTATGCTAATTATAAGATATATTAAATCAGTTGGCCGCAACATACTGTTACTAATTTTACATCTCAGTATTATCTAACTGATTGCAATATACCGGCAATCGACACACCTGCTGTTTTAACAGTGACTACACGGACCTTACCGCTTCTCTGGAAGGATAATCAATTAATTGTGTTTTATGTTACAATGAGCTCGAT
>NC_046664.1:5830150-5831866 GCF_010883055.1 Belonocnema kinseyi | reverse complement strand
TGGTGTGCTATGTGAGAATCTGCCAGAATTAGACCCCCAAGGCTAGTGGCCTCGACATGGGGCCTTTACCTTGGTAGGTAACCAGCTTTTTCTAAAGGGAACTAACACAATTTGAGGTGAGTTCCGAACCAACGCACCCCGGTTGAAGTACATAGAAAAATTTCCATTTTTACCGGCTCAGGGATCTAACCCCAGTCCTCCTGCACGGAAGACTGATGCACTATCATCTGAGCTACCAAAGCTCAAGGAACTAATTTTAATTGTAAATTTCGCGAGTGCTCCAAAGGTTTATGGCGTTGGTTCATCCCTGGTTACTTAGATTTCGTTTCCGTAGAATTATATAGCCGAAACCCGTGATGAGCTGTTAGTGCGATTGCAGATTGAATCTACCGTCTCACTGTAAAAAATTATTACAAAAATTATTTTTCAAATTCAAATGTGTATATTATTACCTATTGTTGCTGTTTCCATGTAAAAACTTTATAATATGCGAACAATATTATAAAAAATGCAAGTTCCCTAAATCTAAATCTAAAAAATAAATAAATTATTGTAGAATATTATTGTATTTTTTCTTTTTAAAATGATTCAATGCTGATTTTAGCTCCTTGATGAAAAAATAATTGCTTTGATTAAAATCTTATCATTTTGCGATAAGAATAAGAAATAAAACTAATGAGAATCAAAATTTGAAGCGCTATGAATCAAAGGTTATGTCAACGACACCATTTTTTCAATAGATGACAGAAAAATCATCTTTTCACATTTCACTAATTATAATAAAAACGGAAACTACCTTAAAACTAAAACATCATGGAAAGTGCATTAAAACATACTTTCTAAATTAGATGGACAAGGTTATAAAAAATTTGTTTCTTGAGAAAATAAGCTTCTAAATTTTTAATTATATCCTATCATTTTAGTGGAAGAATTCCTTGTTTTTAGTGATTTATGAAACAAAATTTGTTTCTTAAGAAAATAAGCTTCTAGATTTTTAATTATATACTATCATTTTAGTGGAAGAATTCCTGCTTTGTACAGATTTATGAAACAGAAATGTGAACATACCCGAAAAGTCAACTTGACAATAATGAAAGAGATAATGATCACAGGCTAGATAATAAAATAATTACTTATAATTCATTATAAAATAATCCAATTGAGAACTCAAATGAGCACGAGTTACACTGTTAAGAAAATTGTTTAATAACGTCATAACCAGTTTCTACCCTCATTGAAAGAAATGGCAATCATTTATACGAAGGTTTTTAACTGGATATTTATCCTGAATTATATTGGTAAGTATAATGATCTATTATTTTTCTGATTTTAAAAAACTTTTTCAGCATTATTTAATTAAGAATTTGTCTGACGTAAGTCGCATGACATTCAAAATTCTGTACATTTATCATTCCAGTTGAGTTTGTTCGAAATGAATTCGCATTTGATCTTAATTAATTTCGAAAAGCTGTAGAATATGCACAATATGAAAAATGGAAATCGAAAAACAGTGATTTCTTAATTGAATCGCTGAGTTAAAGTGGAATCAAAAATTCCACTTTTCTTTGACGCGAATGGTGAAAAATCTAAAGCTAAATACACGAGAAGGAACCGCACTTCTCGGTAGTATGGGGATTTCGATGTTTATGATGATGAAGATGTTGTCCATCCTTCTTTTGCCCACTAAACAACACCATTCTTTCTTTTGGGAAGAAT
>NC_046664.1:5826937-5830050 GCF_010883055.1 Belonocnema kinseyi | reverse complement strand
ATTTTTAAATAAATTTAATAAACAAATGCATTAATCAGCAATTTGTCGAAAGAAAAATTCGTTTTTTTCTATGTCAACATTTTTTAATTAGGAACTTTATCATAACTTCAGCAAAATTCATTATTTTTGTACCAATCCTTGGCTGATTTTACCTATACATTTTTGGAAATTAATCCACCAAAATGGAAATTTTTTAGGAATTTTTTCCAATTAAATACGAAATATATTTTTTCTATAAAATTGCAAATTTTCCCCAATTCTAGTATAAATTTTCCAACAGAATTTTAGACATTATTCCAGAAATATTTTTTTTTAAATTATAAAAAATATAATTGTTCAAATAATTAATTTTTTTAAAAATGAAAAAAAACACCTGATGATATTGCTGAGAAGAATCCAGAACTATCTTCACTTTTTTTTCTAGGACTTTTGGTTTTTTTCATAATGAATAATATATGTTAATTAACAACGACATTGTTTAAAAAATGACTTTTTAAAAAAAGTGAAAAAAACTTAGAGATATGGCTCAGGCGATTGCAGGGGTGTTTTTACTTTTTGGCTATGTGTATTATTTCATTTTTTTATTCAAGGTCGAATTTTCAAATCTATATGCATAGCTAACTTTTGGGTCGTCTAAATATTCCTATAGAATTTTAGAAATTATTCTAGCAATATGGACATTTTCACTTTTTTATGAAGTTTTTCCATTCACATTACAAAATTTACATTTCCTACAAATTAAGCCATTTTTCCTAATGCTTGGCCAATTTTCCCTATATATTTTTGGAAACTATTTAACCAAAATGGAAACGTATTCTTTTTGTTCGGAATTTTTTCAATTTATATCACAAGATTAATATTTCCTACAAATTTGGAAATTTTCCCCAATGCTTCGGCCAGTTTTTTCTATATATTTTTCGAAATTTTTCCACCAAAACGGAAATCTATTCGTTGTTTTTTCGGAATTTTTTTCATTTATATTACGAAATATATTTTTCCTATAAAATTAGAAATTTTCTCCAATTCTGTTCTGAATTTTCCTACGGAATTTTGGAAATTATTTGAGCAATTTGGAAATTTTTCACTTTTTTCGGAATTTTTTCCATTTACATTACACAATTTACATTTCCTACAAATTTGGCAATTTTTTCCAATGCTTGATCAATTTTTTCTACATAATTTTGGACATAATTCCACCAAACTGGAAATTTATTCTTTTTTCTGAATTTTTTCGATTTATACTAAAAAATATATTATTCTTTTAAAATTGCAAATTTCCCCCAATTCTTGTCTAAATTTTCCTACAGAATTTCGGATATTACCGCAGAAATATGGAAATTTTTCACTTTTTTCGGTATTTTTTCCATTTACAATACAAAATTTATATTTCCTACATATTTGGCAATTGTTCCAAATGCGTGGCTAATTTTTCCCAGATTATTTTGGACTTTATTCCACCAAATTGGATATTTATCCTTTTTTTCTGAATTTTTTTCATTTATATTACGAAATATATCTTTTCTATGAAATCTTCTCCAATTCTGGTTTAAGTTTTCCGACGGAATTATGGAAATTATTTCAGCAATATGGAAAATTTTCACTTTTTTCTGAATTTTTTCCATTCACATTACAGACTTTACATTTCATACAAAGTTGCCAATTTTTCCCAGTACTTGGCTAATTTTTCCTATATAATTTTGGACATTATTCCACTAAATTGTAAATTTATTCTTTTTGTTTGGAATTTTTTTCATTAACCCTTAAATGGCACAACTCCTTTTTATAATGTAAATGGCACAACGGGTGTTTTTCACCCCACGTGTTCAAACATGTCCTGCGCAGCTGGTATTAAATATTCTTGAACAAAAAGTTATGAAATATATTTTAAGATATGTTTTTTTTTAAATGGAATCGGTCTTATGGTCATTAGTTTAATTTAAATTAATTAAAAGAATTTTTGGAAAGAAAAACGGACAAAAAGTGAGTGTTTGTACCTAAAATTTTATAACTCATGTAATTTTTAGTATTTTCACCTCAAAATTTAGGGTTATACTTTCAAAATACTACGCTTCAAAGTGGTTGAAAATGACGAAAAGCTGGCCGTAAGTCGAAAAAAAAAATTTCCCTAAGCCTATTTTCGTTGATTGGTATCACTTGAGTGATATTTTCCCCATCGCTTTCCATCGCTGTAGTTAAGCAAACGTTCTTACATGCTTAAAGTTATCAGTTCTTCGAAAGTTACTCGTAAAGCGTTCGTGCCACGGTATATCGGCAAAACAAAATCGTTCGCTTCGAAAGTGCATCACTTCATATTGGATAATCGGATTCCAATTCTACAAAATGGAATCTTCTCCTGAAAGTATGTATAATTTTCTCTTGTTTACAGGAAACACGAAGTCAAATCGTTTTACTTTTATACCTTGTTAATGTAATAGAGAAAAATTCCACGTTAATAATTAAAAGTATGCATTCAAAAACGTTTAAAAAAAAAACCGCAAAACCCCGGTCAGAAGTTTTTTTCTGATACCATAATAACCTTCAAGTAACTTATGTCAAAAGCCCAGCTGCCGCGTATTGCAACTTTCTAATTTATTGAAGAAAATTCGCTAATAATTTAGAATCAAAAAATGCCAAGTGAATAATACACGCATACTATGAAATTGTGATCTAGAAACGAGAGTAACATTAATAGAAATCATGATATTTTTATTCGTTCTTCACAAATATTGAAGTATTTTAATTTTTTCATCAATGAAAAAAAATTACCTTTGTTGTTTTTTTGGTTTCAGAGTTGCCTAATTCTGCAGAAAAATTTAATTTTACGAGAAAGAAGATTTTTCTACTCATCAAAGAGCACTTTCAAAAATGCTCATATCAAGATGGCTACCGCATTATTGAAAAAGACCTAAAAAAAGAGAGCCATAAATTCACATTATCAGACGATGACAAAAAAAGTCTGGGAAGATTGATTTCAAAAATCAAATCCAAGTGGCAAGAGGCGCATAGGACGAAAGACCAGTTTCTACGACGAAATTCAGAATGGTTAGATGTCTCCTTATCTTTCACTGCATCTCAGATGAGTGGATCATCAATTCCTGATGATGCCACTGAGC
>NC_046664.1:5822982-5826837 GCF_010883055.1 Belonocnema kinseyi | reverse complement strand
AAAAAAAAAAAAAAATACGAAAATTCCATTTTGTGGAAATTTATTCTTATTATTCCAAAGTACATAGAATTAGTGGGGAAACTAGTGTAAATGACGTCCAGCATCATCAGATATTCAAAATACTATACTATACGTATAGGATACTATACGTGATCCTGCATAAAAACTAATCCGCGAGGGTTCGCTAGTGACTTGGCTCTCTGGATAGTAAGTTTGATTTTCAAAAGATTAAAACGAATTTTACTGTAACTTATGTCGTTTTTCCATAAATTTAATTTGTTTATTTTTAATGTGATTTTTTACGAGTTAAACCAAAAATACGAATTCTAGCCAAATTACTGTTGTCGATGCTTTCACCTTTAGTTTTAAAAAGTCCATGCACAAAGATCAAGCGCGTAGCGCGAGGTAAATACCTTATCGAGCGCGAAGCAGATTTTAAAAAAATGAAATCTTATTTTTTAATGCATTGCGACTCCAAGATTTTTTAAATTAAAATTCATAGTGTTACTATATATTTTATTTTGTTTTGTTTTGGCCTTGGAAGCTTGATTTGATTGCGTCAATCGCAGAAACTGCGATCATCTAAGGCTCTCACAGGCTGTGGAACTTCTTCTGTAAGCGGAATGGGTATAAAGCAGAAAATAATGTTCTGTGACAAAAATTTCATTTAATCCTACCATTGACAGTTATTCAACACGAGACATGGATTTCCTTGTAAAATTCACACTTATATGCCAAGCTTATGAATATCAAACATCCTTCGCACAACTCGATCTCGTGAGATGATTCCGAGATTGTTTATCAGAATGTAGCTGAAGGAAGAGAGCATTTTGAGAATACTTTTCGTAATTACTATTACGATTTAAATTGGTGAAGCTAGTTCAGGGTGTTCTATTCCTTCTCTTTACTTCTAATTCACTTACTACGAACCTAGCCTGCCCTAACTTAGCTTGTGAAGAGAATTAAAACTCCACCTCAACCATATTTAGCGTTATTTCTCGAGATCTTAAAAATTCTTTCCAGGAAGCCAAATTATTTACTATACGATTCCAGACAATTAGGAAGAGATTGATGGTCGCTCTTGTAAGTTTTAGGAAGACGAAGAGCTTTTTCACTAGCCTGCTAGCGTCAGGTAATCAGATAGACCGGAGACCTAGAAGCACCTACCCACCAATGAAAGTGCAGTATTTATTGGCCTAATCTCTAGCGATACAATTTAAAGTTCGTGATCTGTCGGCACTAACATAGTGTCCATATAAATTATTGAGTTTTATATGTGCGGTGGTTAGTCACTCTATATATTCCCAGATTTAAGTCCATAATTACGGACGTACCCCACGGTACGTAGCCTTCGCTCGGTCATCAATCTCGTGTCTGCGATGAGAATAACAATTAAAAGCGCTAAGAATCAAAAGTCCGGTCGAAGCCATAATTTTTTCAATAAACAATATTTTTGCTTTTCAAATAATTTTTATAAAATAAATCTTTTCTCTTTTTACAGATTCGGTTAATAACAGAAACTGTCATAAGAATGAAACATCGTGAAAAGTGGTACCATTTTTTTTTAACTGATATTTTTCAAGAAATTTTAGTTTCTACGGTTCTACGCATTCAATCAAATTTTATCATTTTAGGCAAGATATTCCTATCTTGGACTGATATGTGAAATATAAATATACTCAAAAGACCAGTCTAACAAGCATTAAATAGATAATGATCAGAGGATAGATTTTTAAATCAATTAATTATAATTAATTATATCATAATCTAACTAGGTACTCAGACGAGCAAAATTTACACTGTCAACCAAATTCTTTATTAACGCCATAATCAGTTTTTACTCTAACTGCAAAAATGGCGATGGTTTATACTATGGTCCTCAACTGGATGTTCATCTTTAATTATATTGGTGAATATAACAATATATTATATCTATCAAAAAAAATTTTTTTTGCTTTTCGCGAACAACAATGTATCCGAAGAAACCCGCATAATATTCAAAGTGTGATTCTTTTACAACTCTAGTTGATTTCGTTCAAAATAAATACGAATTTATTCTAAATTAATTCCGGCGAATTACTAATAATATTTATTAATAACAATTAATTTATAAATTTTCATTATATCTCCTGATTTTGTAAGTCTCCTGACAAAAAGTTTGTGAGTATTTGCCTTGACCCTTGGCAACACTAGGACTAACACTCGCTTGCAACTGTTTGCTTTAAAATACGCGCCAACCGTGAAACAAAATGTGATTCTCGATTCCCGAAGCCAGATCTGCAGCATTTTAAAGCAAACTTCCATCGATTTGGAAAGTTATTCCAGACTCTTTTAATCGCACAATGTAAAAAGTTTTTAAAAAATTTCATGGAAAAAGATTCTACGTTATCAACTTCCATCTGTTTCTGTATTCCATCTTCTTAGTACTTCATTTCAAATACTTGAGAAAATGTATCCTGATCCGTTGTGTACTTCCAAATCTAAGGCTAATATACTGGTGATCGCGGCCGGTGAAATCTTCAATCACCTCCCAGTTTTGCGTCAGTGAAACCAGTCCTGTTCCGGCATACATTTTCATAATAAACTTCGCTCTGGATTTGCGATTTAGCACCCCTATTCAAACGCCCTTGCGTTGAAGTCACATGTCAAAAGCACTCTACCTTCTTCTTCTTTAACGGTAGCGTCTTCAAAAATGTCTATCTTTTCTTGGAAGTCTAGGATCCTTTATTGGATGTGAGATAGCAGCTGACATAAGTAATGCTTTTGCTCTTCACCTCATCTGAATTGTCTGCCTCATCGCATTCTACATGGTGAGGCGGACTAAAAAAACTAGGAACTGGTAACTGGTTCCAGCACATACGAACGAATCGGAATTCGTCCAGCGCACAGCAGATGCTCATTTCTGTAGCCTCTACAAACTGTCTGATTAAGGCCCGAAAGGGTTGGCTTCAGATCCCTTCATGCGGCTTACATCTTGGCAGTGCTTGTACACATAAGCCGCTCGTCATGGAGAAGGGCACCAGACATAGCTCCAAGCACACCCAGTGAGTCGCAGCAGCAACCGATCATAGTTTTTTCTCGCAGTTTCCTTCACCCAATCTGCTCGACCCGCGAGATGTATTTTATTTTCGTCCTACCATCTATATCTGGCGAGTATTTCAGTACTCGCTACCTAGTGACGCGCCGCGTATGGGTCACAGACTCTCAATGCGGGGTATATACCAATAAGGGGTCCTAGCACGTGGAGTTCCGTTGAAAAACTAAGGAGCGAAATTTCGGATGATACTTTTGCTTTAAAAATCATAATTTATGAGAATTTAAAAAGATAGGCACTGTACCCGTCAAATACAGAACTTTTTACGAATCAGAAATTATTCCACATAGGTTACCAAATTGCCTGGCGATATGTGAAGTTATAGCTCCGTAAGCTCTGTTTTTCTTGTTTGATTGAGGTTGTTTTCGATATCCAAAAATCATTTAGTATGTAAACCGAAGAATGGGCAAGTGCATTACATGCCATGAAAATACGGTACTCTCATTCTTGCTATGTACGAGGGTAGTTCAATAAGTCCTTAGAATGAAGTATAAAAACAATTTTTTTTGGGTAAATTTTTTTTTATTTTTCAACATAATCTCCTTGGAGCTCTATACACTTGGTCAATCGCTTTTCAAGTTTTTTTAATCCTTCAGAAAAGTGCGTTTTCGGAAGTTCCTCAAAATAAGCACTTACAGAGGCAATGACGTCATCGGTGCCTGGAAATCTCTGTCCACCGAGCCATTTTTTCAATTTTGGAAATAAGAAAAAGTCACTGGGGGCTAAATCTGGTGAATACGGTGGGTGTTCGACCAATTCGA
>NC_046664.1:5821059-5822882 GCF_010883055.1 Belonocnema kinseyi | reverse complement strand
AAATTCTATAAGAAAAATTAAAGAAGGATTGGAAAAAATTTCAAATTTCAAAAATATATAGGAAAAATTGATCAAGCATCGGGAGAAATTTTTAATTTTGTAAGAAATGTACATTTTGTAATGTAAATGGAAAAAATTCTGAAAAAAGTGAAAAATATCCATACTGATGGAATAATATGGATAATATGGATTAATAAAGGTAACGTGGGATAGTATAGAGCGGAAAACGTCAGCATACGTTGGACACCCACTCAAAGTAGACCTTGTAAAGCTTTGGGGTATTTAATACCCGACGTGCAGTCTGTCAGCAAGAAAGTGATTTTCAACCAATATTTGTGCCATGATATTAATTATTTTCGTTTTGGGGTATTCAAGGTCTCTGATTGAGATTTTGATATTGAATTCGTCGAAAACAAAATGGTGGATTCAAAATGGCGGACGAATATCGAGAAATTTTATCTGATTCACTCTAAAAATAGTATAAGGGGGCTTTGAAGGTCGCTGATTGAGAATTTGATATTGAATTTTTCGAAAAACAAAATGGCGGAATAATATGGCGGACGACTACTGAAAAATCACATCTGATTCACTCAAAAACTTGTACAAGGAGGTTTTAGAGGTCGTTGGTTAAGAATTTGATAATAAGTTCGTCGAAAACAGAATGGCAGGGACAAAATGGTGGAGAAGTATTGAATAATGAACTAATCCTACATAAAATGGTCCGCGTGAAGAAAAAATCAGTTGTACAGTAATAAAATTTCCGTGTAAAAAAACTTAATTTCTTTATTTGCATTCTAACAGTACCTTACAAATTAGTTGTAGTTCTTAAACATATAATATAAACTCAAAATGTCAGCATTCCTATTGTACTCCAAACATCAGTAATTGAGAATATTGTATTACTTTAATAATCACTTTCACTTGGATCGTTTAAGTTTAGATCGTGTAAAGATTCTTTTAGTTCCTCACTAATTTCTAGTAAATCTAAAACATCCATCGAAAGCCACTTGATTTTCTTCGAAGGTATTTCGCGAAAAGTTGATATATGTGGATCTGAAGAGATTAGAAGCCTCAGAAAAACATCTTCCATTCTTTTGACTCTGCTAAACTTTCGTGAGTAATTTTGACGGAAATTTTTGATCACTTTGTTACACGACTCTTGTGCCTCTTCAGACATTTGGCCTATTGGCAGTAGAGAATTTTCTATTATTTTTGCACCGTGAATTAATATTTTATGTACTGTTGTGGGCATATGAAACCAAGGGTACAATTCAACGAATTTTCGTGCTGTGGTCAAAGCATATGCCTCAAATTTTTTAGCGTTGATTTCAAGCACAGATGAAATCGTTCGCAAAAGTGTGTGAAATCTTTCAATAATATCTTTGTCAACGCCCGTTATAGCGGCAGAAACTAGAGAATTTTGAAAAAATCGTCGAGCAGTATTTCCATCATTGGTACTGTCATACCCTTGTTTTGGCTGATCTACTAGTAGCCCCAATTTCACACGAAAATTTGTTTGAATTTGTTCCTCACGTTTTTGACATTGTTCTTTGTTTTCCTTGCAAATTTGTTTTTTTCCTATCTCCAATCTATATGATAAGTGCAACAAGCATTGAAAAAACGAATCTATGCATGCAAAGAAGATATGCCGAATTGCAAATTACCATCAACGATCTTTTTCCCTAAAACTTTATCAATTTTATTGAAATCCGTCAACGTATATTGGCAAAGGTAACATCGTTGAGTAGATGAAGTATCTGTCAATGAATTACAGACTTTTCCATCAATCATTGTTAAGGCTAGAACATAATTGACGTTTATCT
>NC_046664.1:5814059-5820959 GCF_010883055.1 Belonocnema kinseyi | reverse complement strand
TTTCTATTTATATTCCAGTTTTCCATTCTGTATACTTTAACTTGCAGTTTATTTTTTAATGCTTAGATCACAAATATAAATAGCTCTGAAAGTTTGAACCTTGCCCATATCGAAAATTAAATGAGAATCTTGCTTTTTTAGTCATCATCCTGATTTCCTAGATTTTTTGTATTCAGAATTCAAAATTAATGTTCGGAAAATTTAAAAATATAGAAACCTCGTAATTTTCATTTTAGTAGAAGGGTTTGTAAGGGACGGGTGGTTCAGTGGCGAGCAATCTTTAGCCAGATTTTGTTTTGATTTGAGCGTCAGGATTGTACAACTTGCAGGGGTTTACAAGTTTGGATGAATGTGCGATTGAGGTGCGGGGGTCGAGTTGCGGATCGTCGAGGAAAACACAGCGGGTGGTGCTTTCCCCCTCCATGCTACTAACTTTTCCGCTTCGCAACGCTCGCCCTTCGCTGTCAAAGTCGAAAAGTCGTATATCAAATATTCATTTTATTTTAAATAATCTATTTTCCTATTATTCTCCTATATATTTTCGTTAAAAATGGTCCTATTTGTTTATTTAGGGCGTTTAATAATTGAAACGGAAGAAATTTTTTAAATTAATAACGAGAAGGGGGTGCTCATATTATTGAAAAAGAGAGTTTCATTTTTAACCGAAACAGATCAAAGTTCTGACAAAAAAGAGGAATTTTCAACCAAATAATAAAATTTTTAGATAACAGTATTATTTTACAATCAAGGACAATTGGAATTTTTTGTGAAAAATTCTTCTTTCTTACTTGAACATTCACCTACTTTTTGTTAATATTCATGTGTTTGGTTGATAATTATTAAAAATCATTCTTAATTGAAAATGTTATATTTTTGGGAAGAAATAATTGCTTAAATACAGTGAAAATCTTCTATAGCGCCGATTTTGGGGCTGACGGTGGGTGGGTACTACCTCATTATTGCCTGATCCGCTTTTGTTCAAAATTGTTTAAAAAGTCATGGTAAATATTCAAATTGTCCATTAGTAATTATTTCTATAAAAAAGACAACGAAAATTGCTAAAAAGTAACAATCGTACGTAAAAATGTAGTTTTTTTTTATATATTTTTGAGTCATAAATGGGGCGCTGCAGGGACGGTGGGGGTGGGTTGGAAATGAAAGTAATTGGTATGGTTTTATTTGGTAGACACTCCCCTTCAATCCCTAACAAGTTAACAAGTTAACTAACAATGCTAACTAAAGTGGATTTTAAAGTGCCCGATGACACGTGTTAATATTCGAATTTCGAAAGAAAAAAAAACTGATTTTTTTCACTGGAAATTATGCACTGAAAGAAATAATTTCAAATTCAAAGAAATGCATTTCTTGCACTCCATTATTTGTTTAACACACTGAAATCATTTACCTAACTTCATTAAATATTTTTTATGGTCAACAAACCCCTAAAGTGAATCAAAGAAATCATTTCTTTTGGTTTGATTTCTTTAACACAAATAACCTAATTCTAATGAATCTGGCTTTAAGTATTTAAGTTAAATAATTCTTAGATGCGCGGTTCTAATGCAGTTTCTTTTAATAAAACAAATATTTAGAAAGCCCAAAGAGATATTAATTAAGTTAAACAATTATTTATTTATTTTCGTATATTCGTATATTCGGTCAAATAATTTTCGAGTCATCTTGCCGGCAATGTTGAAAAATGTGAATACATGAAATACGCGTTTTTAAAGATTCACCTACATGTTGAAAATTGTTGAAAAAAATAATTTTTTGGTTTCTTTTGTTTTTTTTTAAACGGCTATTCTAGCAGCATAAATCGGCTGAGATGATTTTGGAGCAGATTAGGCGTGGCCTCGGCCATACCACTCTTCGGCGGGCCGCACAGTGGGGAAAAAGTACATTTTTTGGTTTAAAATACGATTCCGACTGAACCTGCGGACCGATTTGGATATATCTTATAAAAAAAAGCTGATAAAATATCAAAGAAAGTAGTCGAGCCTGATTTTTAATTTAGTTTCTCATCTTCTTTATAAATAAACAAATATAACGAAAAAAATGACAATTTTTTTATTTGACGATCCCGGCTCTCGACAATAATAGCAATATTGTGGTAATCGCCAACGTTTCATAGATTTACGTTATATAAAGATATTCGACCATGATAAAATAAACAAGAAATTTGTTCAGAAACAATTTATTCGTTGAAAATGTGTTTTCTATCATTTTCAATAATTTAACGTTTTTTAAAGTTATGTTACTATAAATTGTAATGGACGCAATATTTTAACTTAAAAAATTTCTCCTTAGACTATTCTTGTTAATATTATAAACAAATGCATTATTCGGACATTTGTCGTCAGAAATATTCGTTTTTTTTCGACGTAAATTTTGTTTTATATTAGAAACCTCATTATAATTTCAGAAAATTTGTGGATGATTTGCGCCTTATAAAAGTTTTTGATCAGAAGGTGCAATGTGGTACAACATTTTTTGTTCAGAAAATAAGTTTCAAAATATTTATTCAAATCGTATCATTATAGCGATGCCATCCGATGCTGACATTTGCCTTGAAACTCAAACTTTGCTAATAGTAAGATAGCACGATTTCTTTGTTGGGGCAGAATTTTCTATAAGAATAATATTTTTAAAAAACACTAATGTGCTTTATTTTTGATTGCTTTATTTTTCTTAAGCGATCCCCGGTTGAGGTATACATATTTCGTTCCTTGTACTGATTTACGAATATTAATATCTCAGAATAATAATAATTCGTATAGTTAATAAGATAAATACTATATGATACATTACAAAATGTAATGAAGCACCAGAATAAAAATTAGCTAAAATTATAATCCTATTCTCCGTTAACACATTTATCAGTTTATTCCGTTATTACACAAAATGACGATCGCGTATCCTCTGGTCTTCACCTCGATAATCATCCTCAATTCTATTGGTAAATATAGTATTATGTTATATCTGTAATTTTTAATTTTTAAGGTTAAGTTTTTTCCAAAATTAAATGGAGGATACTCAGGTAACAGGTAGTTAATCTTCTGAAGGTATACTCTCGGATATTAGGAGAGGAAAACGATAAAACGAAGGGTTCGTTAGTGAGATTTCAGGTGACACCAGGACTTGCGAAAGACCCTGTGGAGGACAGTAAGAATCTCTAAATTGTACTGCGTTGTTCCTTGGTTAGTTAGTCTCAGTAAGTCTCAGTGCGTCACGAAAAGCCTCGCTCCAGTCGGCTGGTTCGGCGAAATCCCCGTCGAAAAGATTCGTAACTCTGTCGGGAACACTTCGGAGATCTGTTTCAAGTACAGTGCGTTTAACTTTTCAAAGGAGTCTCGTGGTAAGTCACAAGAAATCAGGATTTAGTCCGTGGGAGGTCTCTACGAAATCTTCGTTATACCGACGGCAGTCATTGTTAATCTGACTTCCTGATTTCTGAGTGACCAGTCCCTTGGATACAAACTTGCTAAATCTATAGATTTATAACAACCAACAAAATTGTAAACCAAAATAAATTATTATTACAGATGATGTGCTTGTAAGTTTACGATAAATAGACAAAATCGCATTGATCTATATGATGATATTGTATCTATGATAATGTAATCATGACCCTATCTAGTTTTCTGTTCCTTCTTTCAGAGATTAGTTCACAATTCGATTGTTTACCTAATGGCGCTCCTATTCCTGTTGTTCCTGGGGGTGGCCCATCTTCATCTTCTTCTTCTTCTTCTAATAGACCAAATTCATCTGACCTTTCTCTTTGTCCTGCCAGACCTCATTCACAGATAGGGCCTACTCCGCCTGCTGAGCAATCTCGTCGTGCCAACTCCAGGTCTCCTCCTGCGAGGTCTTCTTTTCCTTACATACTTGGATATGGAATTGACAAATTTCTATTTATTCGGCTTTCTCCGTTCATAAATCCGAACCAGATATTCGAACTTCGAAGATACACTTTTCCTACAAATAAAACAATGAGAGCAATCATAAGACCGAACGTCTATGAGCCTATACCAAGCGAAGAGCAAATTGTATTATCAACATCAGATGGTGACGTCTTTGCAATATTGACCAGTGATAATTATATACTAGGCAGTCTGAGAAGTCCCTAAAAAATGAAACACGGAGACGTTTTTTTGGCCAAAGTCGGTTTTATTTTTCAACATACTCTCCTTTTAGGTCGATACAGCGAGTCCAACGATTTTCTAACTTTTTGATACCGTCCGAAAAGTACTCGATCGGAAGGTCTCCAAAATACGCCTCAGTTTCAGCTATGAGCTCCTCATTTGAGTAAAACGCTTACCGGTGAGCCATCTCTTCAGGTTAGGGAACAAGTAATAGTCGCTGGGGGGCAGGTCTGGTGAATACGGTGGCTGAAGAACCAATTCGAAGCCGATTTCATGCAATTTTGCTTGTTCAACTAAGCATGAATGAACAGGCGCATTGTCGTGATGATAAAGTGGTTGTTTCTTCTTCAAATGCGGTCGCTTTTCGGCGATTTCGATTTTCAATCGGTCCAATAATGATGAATAGTATGCTCCGGTTATGGTTTTACCTTTTTCAAGATAGTCCACGAATATTATGCCATGTGCATCACAAAATACGGAGGCCATAACCTTTCCGACCCATTGTTGCATTTTTGGACGCTTCAGAGCACTTTGGCCCGGTGGATTCCACTGCTTTGCCTGTTGCTTTGACTCAGGAGTGTAGTAGTGGATCCAGGTTTCATCCATAGTTATGAATCGGTGCAAAAACTCGGTCAGCTTACGCGAAAATAATGCCAAATACTGCTGGGAAGTTGTCACACGAATTCGTTTTTGGTCCACTGTGAGCAAACGCGGTACCCATCGCGCGCAGAGCTTCTTCATGCCCAAAACTGAATGCACGATATTGCCCACACGTTCCAATGATATGCCTGCAGCTTTAGCTACCTCTCTCCATTTCACTTTGGGATCATTCAACATCATATCATGGATTTTTTCGACATTTTCTGGTGTAGTGACCTCTTTTGGGCGCCCAGATCGTTCAGCATCAACTGTGCTCGTACGGCCACAACGAAACTCGGTAAACCACTTATGAATCGTTCCAATCGATGGTGCAGAGTTCGGGTAATACTTATCCAGCTTGGCCTTGGTCTCGGATATCGTTTTCTTGCGAAGATAGTAGTGTTTGATCAAAACTCGAAATTCAGATTTTTCCATATTAAGAAAAACTCGGAGGTTAGTCGCTTCTCAGTGCTGTAACTTGTAAATGCGTAAACATAAATGGCTGAAGTTTTGACAGGCGTCATTTGAAGGATCAAGCTCGACGAAAATTATTCACATTAGTGAATACTAATGCTATCTCTTAGAATTTTCAGGTACTTATCAGACTGCCTAGTAGCAGGAATATATGTTTATCAAAATTACATTCTAAATAAAGTACGCTCGATAATAAACATGGAAAATGGCAGGATTACTGCATTGAGTCCAGATGAGATCAAGGAGATTCAAGTAGGTGCTCGTCGCCCGGTCTTGCTCATGTTTAGAGTATGGCTTGAAAACTGCCATCCTTCACAGACGGGAAACCTCAATGTTGAATGCTTTTGCAAAGTTAAAGAAAGTCTTTATAATACAACTACGCCGAGCCGCGCACAGTATAACCACGTTTTGAGACCTTCTAAACCCAAAAAACGGGTTTTTGCGAATGGGTCTGTCATTCTGTCTGTGTGTGTTTCTGAGTGCCTCTGGTTGCCCGTAGATTTTTAATCTGTTAGCACAATAACTTTTGAAAGAATTGACAGATTAAATTAACCGTCGGTACACTTTTCGAGTGCCCTAAAATAATGTTTAAATTTTTCAGCTAATTAAAAATATCCAACGAAAATAAAAATATAAATCCAAACAACGCACGAAATAAAAAAAGTCAAGGAGAGAAAAAATTTTGTTTTTTAAGCACGTTACAATATTGTAATAAGAAATGTACAAGCAAAACAAGAGCTACATATATAAGATAATAAAATTGCCGTCCTTTGCTGCCCACAAACAATAAGGCATTAACATATAACATTATCATAATATATAATCGGTTCTGAATTTTGATGCCGCACAGTTGAATATGTTTGTCTAACTTTTTGGATACCTCATCTAAATAAACGTATCTCGAAGCATGCAGAGCTTAATTATTACCAAATGTTTATATTTTGTTTAATAATCAAAAAACGCGAACACAATAGCACTTGAATAGCAGTAAGTTAGTGATAGATGTACATGCATTTCCACAGTGAGCCTGTTTACCCTCGTAGAACTCCAGCTGGCAGACTCCCCGCATGGGGTCGAATTATCCGGAACGAATAAACCCGGACATTATTATGAGGTTTCGGCCAGTTAGAAAAACTGACATTATGACATTATTGATTAATTAAATTTCAATTAACAAAATTAATTAATTTAATTACAAGAGATTGAAAAAAGAAGTTTAAAGAATTATTAAATATTTTAACAATTGTTTCCCTCTGTAAGTCGTAATAATTGTAAAAGCTTACTTCCCCAGGATTTTTAGAACTAAACAAAATTCTATTGCTAAACAATTTTTTCCTGCTAATCCTAAAAAAATATTATTTTCTGCAATTTATGACACGTTTAACAATTGGTAAGATTACTTTTTTCAGTTTGAGATTTTTATTAATAGAGTACTCGCACGATTGAATCATTTTTGTCTAATTTCTGGCATACATCCTCTCCATAATCATATTTCGGAGCAACAAGACCCAGTTTTTAGATAAAATATTTATATTTTGTGAGCGCAGTGTTAGCTGTACGTTAAACTATGTGTGTTAATTAAATAAAATTCAAATACTACTAAATTTTATTAGTTAAATATTAGGTTTCACTATACTATTTCGCC
>NC_046664.1:5793597-5813959 GCF_010883055.1 Belonocnema kinseyi | reverse complement strand
AAAAATCAGCCATGTCTGCTTCAAGATATGAGAATGTAGATGACGTATGAAATAAATGGGGCAAAAATATTCAACTTTACGGCCTAAAAATTAAGAAACAATAACTGAATTGCTAAAACAAAACAAGCACTTTCACCATTTATTTATTGCGTAGTCGATTGCAGAAAATAATATTTTTTAGGAATTATGGGGAAAATAACTGAGGAAAATAACTTACTTTATGGAAATAAACTATAACTTAATAATAAAAGTCAGACTTATGTAAAAAATATTTGGAAACACTCTGCTAATGGATAAACGATTATTTCTGTAGAAAAAATTCAAAAAAATACCGCCTTTAACGTGAATTTGGTAAAAAACTGCAGTGTAAGTGCACAGAAGTTCTTTATTCCCTACAGATTTACATTATTACTGCAAATATTAAACTATTTTCAGGCATTTTTTTATTTCTTGTAATTATGTAAATAAATTCATTCTGTCGATTGAAATTGAATTATCCAAATATTTCATAATGTCAGTTTTTTCGAACTGGCCGAAATCTTATAAGAATGCACAAGTTCATTCGTTCCGGATAATTCGACTGGCTCTAGACCGTCTACCGACTGGAGTTTGACAAATCTTGCTTCGATATATGGTTAGTTATATGAGGTATGCAAAAACTTAGACAATAATATTTAACCGAGCGGCCGCAAATTTTAGAACCGATTGCCATTCTGACTGGAAGGCAAAAAAAAACAATAATTTTAGTGGGTCATTCGTCGTTTTGTCTTATTTAAGGCCGCTAGGAGAGATGGTATATTTCCGGAGATGACTCAAGAAGATGTAGATGTTTCGATTTTCAAGTATGAGTTTATGATATCTGATCTTCAAATCTGAATTTTTTCTACTTGAAGTATCCTTTGATTAATTTTTTTAAGGAATGAGGGAAGATATTCTTGATGTCCTCGACTCGAGTTAATTAATCTGAGCTTCGAATCATTTATACCAAATTTTATGTACCTAAATATTTGTAATTTAATATGTGGAAGAAGGAAAAAAAGTCTTGTGATTATTTGGATTTATATAAAATTTAATGTTTTCATAAGTATGCATAACTCCTGGAGATTATTCGACGGATAGTCTTTCCTCCTCGGGTTGATCTGATGCAGTGACATTACGTAATTTAGTAATGTTGATGGACAGAAAAATGCGAGAGCCTCTCCGCAAATTGTTTAGATAAACTTTATTGACTTAACTCGAGTGATTTATTAATATGAACCTTCCCATCTCGCTAACCTAATTCTTAGCATACGATTTAAAATTAGTTTTTATTTGGTTATTTACGTCACAATGACGTGATTGATACACTTGTTTTGTCACAATTGAGCTACAACCTAAATTTTGCGTCATTATCATAATTTGTGAAATATTGAACGTTTAACTTATTGCCAACTCTGGAAATTGTTTCTAAAAATTGGTAAAATTTATAAAATCAAGTAAAAATCTTAGTATGCCAACCTGGACGCGGAGCATGAATAAGTGTTACGGAATTATTGTGTAATCATATCAAATATTTATTCCTGAAATGGAAAGTATTGCGAAGCGACCGTCTTATTTTTAGCTACGCCGAAATTTTTATTCCACGATTACACATTTTATATGAATACTCAGCTCTCACGTGAAACGATTTCTTGGCCTAAATTCGGATTTGAAGAGCATGATTTACGACCCTTCATGATTTACTTACCTTTATCAAAATGGTAATCGGTTCTAAATTTCGAGGCCACACGGTTGAATATTTTTGCCTAATTTGGTGGATTTTTTTTCTTAATCAAAATAGAGATCAATCGTAGTGACGCTCAGTATTAGGTGTCCTAGAATATCCACAGAAAGCCTGTATATCCTGGCCAAACTCCAGTCGGCAGACGCTCTGAAGCGAGACGAATTATCCGGATCGAATGAACCCGCGCATGGTCATGAGATTTCAGCCAATTAGAAAAATTAACATTATGTGAAATCATTGATTCATTCAATTTTAATTAACCGAATTAATTAATCGATATAATTACAAAAAAAGGAAAAAAAAACTTTATGCATATGGGATAATATTTGCAGTAATAATTCCAATCTGTAGGGAATAAAGAACTTCTCTTTAATCCATTCGTAGAGTGTTTCTAAGTCTTTTTTACAGTCAAACATTGTTTTTTCAACACTTGTTACTGGCAAGTGTCGTTTATTGCAAGACAAAATATTCGTTTATAGCAACTTCTTCAAACCCCACAAATGATTGTCACATGTTGCATATAGGCAATGAGAGTGGAAGCGGGAATCTATTGTGAGTGGTGCGGTCCCCTCCCAAGTTTCGATAAACGAGATCTTTATGTTTCGAAGGAGTTGCAATAAACTAGGTTCGACTGTAGAGCATATATGTCTGAATTTTATTATTAAGTTATAGTTTATTATTATAAATTATTTTCTTTAGGAGATTTAGTACTTTGTTAAAGATCTTAATTTATTCAGCAATTTTTTCCCTGTAAATCGTACAAAAAATATTTTTTTCTGCAATTGATGACACAATCAATGAATTGTAAAAGTGCTTTTTTAGTTCAAGATATTTAGAAATTGAATACTCATTTCTGACATTTTAGGCATTTAGAAAACATTGTGAAAGTAAATAATAATAGTTTAAACAAGTCAGTCTTATGTAAAAAATGTCAAAAATTATTTATGTGGAAAAAATTCCAAAAAATACTGTCTTTAGTGTTACTTTGGTAGAAAAGTGCAGTGTGAATGCATAGAAGTTTTTCATTCCCTACATATTAAAAATTTTACTGCAAATATTAATCGATTTTTACGCATCTTTTTTTCTTAAATTTTTTTTAATTATATAAATAAATTCATATTGTTAATTAAAATTAAATTATTGAAATATTTCATAATATCAGATTTTTCAACTGGACGAAATCTCATAACAAAGTTCGGGTTTATCCGTTCCGGATAATTCGACTCCCATCGGGGAGTTTGCCGACGGAAGTTTACAATTTTATCAAAAACCCGCGCTGCTTGCTTCGAGATATGGTTATTTAGATAAGGCGTGCAGAAAATAAGACCAAGATATTCAACCGTGCGGCTTTAAAATTCTGAACCGATTACACATTCTGATAAAGGGCTTTAAATTCTACAGAAGAATTTACCAGATTTGATGATGAGTCTAATGCCAGATTTCGAAACGATGATTTCCTCGAAAAATTCTCGAATTTCGAAGCTACTATCTCTAAAGCTAAAAGTGAAATAACTCGAGGAACTTTCAGAAAACGTTTTAGGGATTATTTTTGGTTAACTTTTGACCAGTAATTTTTTCATATAAAAATTTCGACCAGTAATCAACATATTTTATTTTTACCAACCACACTAACCCTCTTAGAACACACTTATTTCTTCGACCATGGATTAAACGCTTCTCAAGGACGTCGAACTAAATTACAAGAGCCTAAAAGACCAACCACTTTTTAAATTCAGGGTTGCGACAAGATTCTGGTTACAAAATTCCATGACTTTTCTAGAGCTTTCATGTCTTGTAACATTCCTAACATTTCTTGAAGAAATTTCTCGATCAAAAAATTGTTTCTGGGTCAATTTTACCCAGTGTGTTCTCCGAAGGTTAATCACTACCCTGGTCAACACCTTAACATCTCTCTGAAATGATAACGAATATTTCCTTAAAATTTTTGAAGTTTGCGTAACTATCTTAGGTAATGTACGATGGCGAAGATTGCCGAGGTTTTAGAAAATATTTCACATCATTATTTGGCAATTTTCCGTACAAAGTCGTATAAGTGTAGTAGAACCTCGCTTATCCGAGCTATTGAGGACCGGCCCTAACTTGGATAATCGGGAAACTCGGATAAAACGGAATTTCAAATAAAAACAAATGCAATATTTCGCTATTTTTGAATCCACAAACTTGATTTTGTTGATGCAATTAGATGTGAATAACAAACTTTTAAATTTTTTAGATCATTTTTATAGAAGAAAAATAATTATTGTAAGCAATAATTTTTGAAACGAACTTTTATCATTTTATGTATTTTTTTTTCACGAAATTACCAGCCTACTAATACCACATTTTTAAAACTTTTTTTGATCGTTCGATAAAGATTGACTATTTTCATTTTACTAACAATGTAGTAAACAAATTTTGCTCGGCTAATGCATTCGTAAACTGCATTTTTATCAAGTTTAAATGTTGAAAAATATCCAAATAATGCATTTTTTAGTTAAGCTTGATTAAACAATTATCAAATGTTATCGATTCACAGAAGGTTCTTTATTTATAAATGTATACAATGATAAAACTTAGTTTAAAAATAGTTGTTTACATCAATAAATTGTTTATTATTATCAAAAATACCTTATATTGATATTTGTTTATAAAAATTGCTTTTTAAATAACAAATTATTTATTAAATTTTATTAATTCAACTAAAAACTCTTTTTGTCCATAAACTGTTTAAATTTAGTGCGAATCAAGTTATTAATCGCCTGCAATCCCAACGAACCCATTTTACTTCACTGATTTGCTTATAACAAATTCAATAAATTTGTTAACATCTGCATTGTTATTGGACATCTTTTTTTGATAGTTGCTTTCAGTGTTCTAGGTATTTTTGATTGAATAGAAGATTTTTTTAAAGCCGGTAATTATACCATTAGCAATGGAAATGTTATTGTTAATAGTATTTTTAAAGAGAAAAAAGATTTTTTGAATAAAAAATTTGAAACATGGCACAAATCTTTCATGGAACAACTTTTATTATTGACTAAACTCTCGTGATGCTTTTTATATTTATCTTACAATGGATAATCATGCCTCACCAGACCCATCACTTCACACGCCCGAATACAATTTTTTGCAATATTATTATATTCAATTTTTGAAAATATATTAATATTTTTGTCAAATATTATTATGTCAATTACTTTTGCTGATGATTTTAGGCCTTGAAAATTTTATGTTTACTAAAATACGGCAACGTAGTTGAAATTTTAGTTGTTAAGAAAATAAGCTTCTAAATGTTCATTCTAACCTTTTCACTTTAACAAGAAAAATAACAAAATAAAACCAGTAGGAAAAAGTAAATTTGAAACTTTGTGAATAGCAAGAAAGCTTAAACCCTTTGTTGGGACAGAATTTCTTGAAAAAATTTTTTTTGTAAAAAAGCTGTTGTGGTTTATTTTTTATCGGTTTATTTATTATTGCTTTATTTTCCTTAAACGAGCCTAGGTTGAAGTAACTAATTTTTTTCCTTGTACTGATTATTGAAATGTATACATGAATATCTCAGTATGACAAGCTTATCTAAAATTATTGACGTAAGTACGCTTAAATATAATATATAATCTAACGAAATTTCCCAATAATCAGTAGTTACACTTTCAAACAAATTCTTTCTCAACAGAATAATCAGTTTTTCCTCTGCTCACAAAATGATGATCTGTTATACTCTGGTCCTTACTTGGATAGTCATCCTGAATATTATTGGTGAATCTAATATTGTATTATGCATATAATTTAAAAAAATTTTGTTCAGTATATTTTAATTTTTCGAAATCAATAAGAATTTAATTCGAAATCTTCACAGCGGATTCTAGATCAAGTTTTCAATGTTACGTCAATGCTCCAAACGGTCTTTTTTCAAAACAAATAAAGAAGTTCCGTTTCATTTCCTGACGAAAATATTTTTTTTTGTGAGAAAATTCACTTTTTACATTCTCATCAGAAAAAATATTAGAGTTGTATAATATATAAACCCTGTCACCGTTTCTATCAACTGCCCAAGTTTTGAGACTTTCTAAGCCCAAAAAAGAAACTGGATTTTCCTTTGCTCACTCTTTGTTTGTGAAAATTCTAGGCGTTTTTGTATTTTATTCGTAAGAAACAGGATTAAAAATAGAAGAATTAAATTTGAAGAAAAAAAAACGATAGAAGCTACGAATAAATAAATAAACAAAATTATACAACTAAAAAGAAGCTGCAAATTTGTCATTAATAATTTTTTGATAGGATGCCCGTTTTTCGTTTCAATCATGAACAATAAAATTAACAATAAAAAAATTAAATGCTTTAAAAAAAGACGAAAGGCACAAAAAAGATGAATCGATAAAAAATGTACATTCTGAAAAGATCTACAAATTATTTAGTAAGCACTTTTTAATAGGACTTCTAGTTTCTATTTTAATCGTGACGAATAACATTTAAATGAATGAGTTACATTTTTGGACAATCGATATTTTATTCAATGGATAATATCGAGAAATGCGATCGTTTGAGAAATAAACAAAAATTATAAATTTAATTAATAAGATTTCAAATCTAGCCAAATTTTAGTTTCCGCAATTTCCCAAGCTAAGTAACATATTGCACCAAAAAAGTGAATGATGTAAAAACAAACATGTCACTATCAAAATTCGGAAAAAATAGTCTTCAATGCAAAGTAAAGTTCTGTGAATTAAAGAAATATATTTAAACGAACTGTATGTTTAATTCAAGAGAAATATTTTTCTGATATTTTCATAAATGTTTACAGTTGACATTCAATACAATTTTGTTCAACTTTGATCAATATTTATTTGTATAATGATTGCTCATGGAGTGGTATTGGCATTTGATATTCTAATATGGGTATTTATCGTGCTCGATTTATAAAACAAAAACAAGGTAGCACTATTTCATTTACAACTTTTTACTATAACTTAGATTTACAGACATTCTTAATTTTCAAATTATACAGTCTAATTTTAAATAATTTTAAATTAAAGTGAAATGACTTAGAAAATACGACAACTTCAAGTCGGTTGTGTTTAAAATTGTGCAATTTTAAAGGTTTGGTTTCAAACGTCTTCAAGTTACAAACATTAAATTTAATTATAATCTTTATTGTAAGAGTATTTCATGAAAGATATCTAATTGTCTCTCCAAATCACTAATTGAGTTTCATTATTTTTGAAAATCATTTTTGAGTTTTATTTGTATGACTTTTTCTTGTAAGTTGAGAAATTGACATTATCCAAACAAAAATAACAATAACATTTTTAAGATAAATATATTATGTACATATTTATAACTTAAGAATACATCGAAACATTTTAATTCTTTTCGCAATATCGTCTTAAAGAACTTCAAAAAATAGTTAATCTTGAGGATTTAATTATTTAATGACAATGCACATTCCTAATCACTCGACGATTCAATCAGATCTAGAGAAGAATAAATAATACATACGAGTCCGTTAAAAAATTTGTAACGCCCTGGGGGGGGGGCACTGCAAGGTTCACTTCAATGTTAAACTTACAGAGACCTTATACAGAATAAGCGACAGGAGGGGGGTCCAAACTGTCAGGAAAAAGTGTTAAGCATTTTTTGAACGGCCTGCAATCTTAAAAATCAGTTGTATCTGGATGGCCTGAAAGATCTTAATTCTAAAATCTAAAATTCTATCGAAGAACTTAGAACCTCATGGAACGAAAGTGGCTCGGAAATTTTTATTCAATATCTTCTGTTAGCTTCAGTAAATTTCCTGAATAACTCATCCTTTGAATTGAAGGACTAAACCTAGAGACGTAAAGAAAAGCAGGTATATATTTGTGACGAGAGGGCGGAGCACTTCTGACACTCCTGTTAGATCCCATTGATTTTGTTGCTTTTCATGAAATATTTTATATTTCTTTTAACTGTCATTTATACCTATAATTCTTTCAATTTTTATAATTTCAAAAGCAAATTGTTATCTTGTACACAAATATATTATAATAGGGTATAATAAATCAATATGAATTGAGAATAAAATTCTCGGTTACAGTAGTTTAAAATTTATAACTAAACTTCAATTGAAATGTTTACTCAAATGGGATTTCTTTAAGTTTAAAAATCTTTTTCAATTACGTTTATTTTTTAACTATAAATAACTTCTGTACATAGTTCTTTATTGCGTCAAATTAGAAGCCTGAGAAATTGAACAATTCTGGAACTACCGGCTTTTGACACCAAACAATAGACTATGATAAAACTATGTCTTTAAAATAAAATTATTCTAAATAAAATGAAAAAGTTATTTTGTATTTGTATAGTAATCTTTTCATTTTCAATGTCACTCATAAATGAAGGACTGCAGTACAGAATATGATAAGTAACAAAAGCGGAATTTTCAGGAGAACGAAGTAACATTCTGTAAAATCAAAATGACCATTTGAAGATAAAAAAACTTTGGTTCTGAGATGAAGTGTTTCTAAATTAAAACAAGAAAATGTATAATTTACCAAAATCTAGTTTCGAGAAACAGAATGTAGAAGTTTACAATTTCAAAACGACAGCAGCCTAAAACTGGAAAAGGCTCGGACACAAAAAACGATAAAAAGTACAATTTTTAGTATAAATAAAAAGTAAAATCTTGCTTCTGAAGTGTTGAGTTGCTAAACTGAGAGATGGTTTTGATTAGAAAAAGTTAAACAATTATGTAGATTTAAGACTATTAGTGGGAATTTGATTGATTCAAGAGATTTTTCTTTGAGAAAAAAGCGTTTTATTATTGTACTGTTTTAAAAAAAATTTAGTGAAACAAATATGGTCAAAAAAATATCTTAAAAAAAGTTAAGAGGCTAGAGAATTAAAAAAAAATGATGAAGATGGGATACACGTTCAGTGAACTATTTGCTTTTGAATCACTGACAGTCTTATTTTACTATATTAAAAACGAGATTTCGAACAAATCCTTTTAACAAAATATGTATTAGATTGTTTGAGAATTTTATATGCAAAAAGCCAAGTTTCAGAAAAATGTTGGTTATTGTGAGAATCCGAATTTTAAAATATTGTACGACACTAGCGCCATTAAGGCCCCATGCGCTGGAATGCGAATCGCGGTACACCGCCGAGTCAGTCTTTGACGAGCCGCGGTACCGAAACAATGTATTCCTTATAATTGGATAAACGACATTTTTATTAAACTCGTCTTACATTATCTAGTTCTGCACTGCAATCATTGAAACGTACATAATGTTTAAAAATTTATAATTATATAAATAAGATTGTTCACAATTTAACAACTTTAAATACAACCCGTTTCAATATGAAAGCATTACAAATTATATATAGTATGGGTCAAAATAAAAGAACAACAAAATTTCAGCTTTACAATTTGAAGGGCCCAAAATTAAAAATAGAATAGTGTCGAAAATTGAACAATTGTACGGGTAACACACAGTTCTAATTGCTCCAGTGGTCACTAATATTTTCAGAAAACTCTATTATCGACTGAAAATCTATTCGGCGACAGCGCTTCTTTCGCTGATTTTACTGACAACAACTGTTAAGAGGGGATGGATACTTGTGCGGGTAGAGAGGCACAGCGGGGTGGGTCAACATTTTCGCCGACAGCGCCATCTACATTTATCATGAACCACTAATAATTCAATCCCCACTCTACCGTTCTAGGAATTAAGGACGATATTCTTGAAATATTTGATTATGATTTAGTAATCTGAGTTCCAATTCATTTAGAAGAAAAAAGGTGTGCCTAAATAATTTTCATTCAATATGTAGAAGAACGAAAATAACGTCTTACGATTATATGGAAAATTGATATAGAATTTAGTGTTATTAAAAGTTTGTAAAACTCTCCGTGGAGATTTTTCCACAGAGTGGTTTTTCCTGGTCCGGTAGCTCTAATGTAATCTCATGAAGAGATTTCGTAATGTAGATGCACAAACAAATAAGGAAGTCTATTCGCTAATTATTTAGATAAAACTAATTAACTAAATTCGAGTGACCTATCACTGTAGACATAGCAAATATTTGATCATTAACTGGAAGAAAACAAAATTCCATTTCACGGTTAAATTTTTTTATTATTACTGAGCTATCATGTAATAATTTGTCGTGGCATGAGTCCAGATTTAGGCAAATTATTTACTCTTTTAAAATTGAATCCAGATTTTATTTTATTTTACGAAAAGTTGGACGCAAGATATCGAAACAACGATTTCTTTGAGAAATCCTTGATTTTCTGAAGAAACACAACTTCTAAACCCAAAAAGAAACAACAATAGTTGATCTTAAGAAAAATTCAATAATAGTAGACAGTTCGATGCTAATTATCAGTGCTGATCAGTAGCGAAATCAATTATTCTTATCTTCAGTCTTATATTTTACCGAGGAAAAGAACCTCATAAGTTCAACTTTGCTTGGTCTTTATGATTTATTAGCAAACATATTTGTTGAATCAATTTTTTACGAAATCAAAATATAGATTTGAATAAATTTGCTAATCCGCGATACTAAATTCAAAGTCGAGTGTTGCAGCAGCCTCCTCTGCACTTTGTACAGAAAAGTTCTTCTGCCCACTTCTTTGTGCTTTTCGACCATTTTTGCGTCTTGAAGGCATTTAAGATTGAGAGTTCCGCGACCACCTTGACGATGCATAGTGGGAACAAACGTTATTTTCGTTTCAAAATCATATAACTTTTCATAGAAATCACCTAGAGCAATACACTTTTTTTAAATTATAGATGAATACCTGCAGGATATAACACTTTGTGTCAAAAAATATTGTTTGTTAAGGAAATTTTTCATGCCGATTCCAAATGCGACCTATAAATTAGCCTAGGACTTCATCGTTCTGAGAAAACGACGATTGAATGTCGTACTTGATTCCTTTGAGGTTTAAGTTATTCCCACCGATTAGAATTTTACCATTTATAATGTTTTAAGCGTTTCTGTGGTCACCGGTTTTGAATCCGAGGTCAAACTGTCAAAATCAAAAAAGTCGAATCCAATATAGCGGAAGAAAACTGTACAAAGAACAAGGATATGGCTTAGAAGTTCTATTTCCGGTTTTTTACGGGTTCAATACAGCGGATTAAGACTTTAAAATTAACACCGCTATGACTTCAAGTTGGTATAGGATACGCAATTTCGAATGTGAATCTTCTAGCTAAAAATTGGAATTCAGCGACCCGTAAAAAACCGGAAATAGAACTTTCTAGCAATAACTCTGATGTTTGTACACATTTTCATACACCATATTGGATCCGTCATTTTGTATTTAGACAGTTAAACCTTGGATCGAAAGCAGGGTCCACAAAAACTCTTAAACATTATGAATCGGGAAAATTTTAATCGGTGGGAATAGTACGAGCCTCAAAGGAATCAAGTAGGACATTCAATCGTTTTCCCCGAACCATGAAGTCGTAGTTCAATTTACAGGCCAGCTTTAAAATCAAAATGAAATATTCCATTTGAAAAAATGTGTTTCATATTAAGTTCATAACTGAGCACTTATGGTAATCGTTAATCTAAAATAATATCAAAATATGTCAACTTCAACCATGATTCTAAGGTTAAAAGTTTTTTTCGTCTTCTCTCTATTTTTCCTATATTCTATAGGTATTCATCTATAATTTCAAAAACTATCCATTGCTTTTGATAATTCCTATTAAAAGTTCCACGATTTTATTATACAGAATAGCGTTTTACGATAAGCAATACATCTATAATTACTGATCTAAGATTGCAACCCTAAAGTGACAAAGTACAGATTATAATGTGATGTTTCTCGTTGACAATACTGAACTACTGAATAATTGAAAGGTTGTCTGCAATAAGGTTGAACCTGCATTTTTAGAAGAACAGCACGTAAAGAAGCGGCACGTAAAGTTACAGTAAGGAGAAAGAAGTGAGTGAAAAATGAAAGAAATATTATAAAAGTTAGATAGAAGAATGCATATTAAATAATACAATAAGCGCTCGGTCAAAGGCACCAGTTTTTCAATAACTATACCTTTATATGCATTTTTTTCTGAAAGATAATCTATTATATGTTTACAAATGCCTTTAATAGTTTCATCTACCTTAGAAACGAAAACGTCGTTACTAATGAGATAGCTTCATTCCTTTGTTGGTACAGAATTTCTTGGAAAAACAAATATTTTTGAAAAAAGCTTGTGATGCTTAATTTTTATTGCTTTATTTTTCTTAAACGAGCTTTGGCTGAAATCACAAGACTTCTTTTCTTGTATTAATTTATGAAATATAAATATGTATATTTCAAAACGCTAAGATTATCTATAATTATTCGGATAACGATCTCAGAATATAATATTTAATCTAACGCAAATCCCGAATAATTATTAGTTATACTTCTAACCGAATTCTTCATTAAAACAATAATCAGTTTTTCCCCTAATTACAAAAATGACGGTCGTTTATACTCTGGTTTTCACATGGATAGTCATCCTCATTTCTATTGGTGAATATAATATTGTACTATGTCTGTGATTTAAAAAATGTTTTCCATATCATGCTTCCAGAACAAGATTAATGAGGGATACTCAGATTCAATGGTTAGGTTTTTGGGTTATAATATCAAGTAAAACTTATTATTGCTGCAGATTTTAATAGGAGAAACAATAATGATTCTTCTGAAGGTATACTCTGAGGTAATAGAACGGAAAGACTATGTAAACTTTCTAAATCTATGGATTTATTACAAAAAACAAATTTTCAACATACAAAATTATTGCGGATGATGCGTTTGTAAATTTAGGGTAGACAGACGAAATCGGATTGATCTGTATGATGATATGATATCTATTATGACCAAATAAAAACATTGCAAGGGCAATGTTTTTGCAGGCTTAAGATTGTTACTGCCCAACATCTCGAAGAAAATTTTTGGTTTAGATTTGATTTTTTTATTTCGATTATTTACCACGGGGCTGTCCCCGGTATATATTATCATTCACGGACGCATTTTTATAATGCAATCATGTAATCTGATGAGAGCAGTGTTATTATTATTATTATTATGTGTTTTTATTAAAATCCTACTCGGGTAAACCCGGTTATACATCACAGTTACGGACTAAGTCAAGTGGCTGATTAGATTAGATTGTTATAAGTCAATTCAAATAATTTAATGCGATGGTTGAAACCTCCCGCAATGATGCCAAAGGCATACAATTACGAGCGGCCACGAGTGTTGGAGGTGACAACAGTCACCTCTGGATGCTTTCTTAGAGCTACCATCTGCCACTCCACGGGTTTTTAGTCTCCCGCTTCCTGGTGATCAAGAAAGTTTCTTACAATGTGACAGGTGTTTAATAAAACAGCCTTCTGAGCTGCTGCCAATAACCTACTGACTCCTAAATGTTCAAGATGTTTAGTGCATCTTGCGTGCACATTGCCTGTAGCCGAAATCACAATGGGATGAATGGATGCATGATTCACATTCCTCCACATGGTCTTTACTCCATGCCTTAACTCGCTATACTTGTGGATCTTGGTTGTATAGGTTGACTGCAAATTTCGGTTAAGCGGGCAAGCAATGTCGATGATGTAGACTCTTCCACCCTTTTTTTTCTCGCATCACGATATCAGGTCGATTGGCCCGGATGTAATGATCCGTTTGGATAGTAATATCCCAATATTAGATGTAATCTTCGCTTTCTAAAACGGGCATTGGAATGTATGTATAGAAGGGCGCCTATTCTTTTAAGAGTCCCAGGTTTAGGGCAAGTTGTTGATGTATAATGCCCGCTGCATCATAATGTCTGTGGGTATATTCTCTCTGAGCTATTACGCGAAAGCCATCAATAATGTGCTCGATGGATTCATTGGTATCTGCACATAATCGGCACCAGTCAACCACGTCTTGATGTAACACGTATTTGCGATAATTCCTGGTGCGGACAACCTTGTGCTGTATTGCGATGACGAATCCTTTCGTCTCTGGATACAGAACACCCTTTCTTAGTCAAATATTAGATGCCTCACTATCCACTTCATTTTGATCTAACGTGTTGGGGTGCTCGCCATGGATGGCGTTCTGCCTCCATTGTATTTCTAATTCCTCTATGGTATCTGCCCTGATATTCAAGGCCCCATCTGAGGACAAATTTGGGGGCGTGTATTCAAGATTTGCTTGACAGATGGTACTGTAAAGCGCAACATTTCGTTTGCTGTTAAAATAGTCTCGCCACTGTATAATTTGTGGCTCACACTGTTTTTTGAAATCTACAACGCCCCTACTCCCTAAATATTGTGGTAGAACTAACCTTTCAATCGCTGAATTTCTGTGGTGTATTGGATGCTTCGACATTTCTTCGCGAACAATTCTGTTTAACTTTTCAAGGTCGGTGTGAGACCATTTTACGAGCCCGAAGGAGTACGTGAGGACAGGGATGGCATCTGTGTTAATCGCCCTGATTTTGTTTGCCGAGTTGAGAAAACTCTTCATAATTAATCTGAGTCTCGTAGTGAAGACAGTCGTTAGGCTTGTCTCAACTATCGTATTTTGAATACCCTTAGATTCAAGAATACCCAGATATTTATATGATTCGCCTGCAGCTATTGCCTCGATGTCATTTTCGAACTCGTTCTCAAAATCTGCGGTTCCTAATTGCTGCAGTTTCTGGCCTGAACTATCGTACAGCTTCAGGTAATTCATGTAAAGAAGGTGGGTCACTTCATGACCATCCTCATTATCATGAATTCTGAACCAATGAGACGTGGTTTTTAGTGTTTTTCTCAATGGATTCAACGCTAAACAGGACAGAAGGAAATGCTTGCTTGTAGTCAATGTATGCAATGTGTCAGTTCCTTTGATGTTTACGAGCTTGAGCCATGGCAACAGCGTCTATAATGACTAGATCTTTAAAGGCTCGTGAGTTTTTACAACATCCTTTTTGTTTTTCTGTAAGAATGTCAATCTCACGGCAGTGAGAATATACCTTACCTGCAATGATAGCTGTCAGACATTTCTAAATTGTTGAAAAACAGGCTATCAGTCGAAAGTCGAATGGATTTAGAGCGTCTGGTTTTTTGGTAACATATACGTAGTACCTTTGAGCATAAAACTTGGCAGCAGATATGGGTGTTCAATGATCTTCTGCAAACACCTTGCCAACGCAAGATGCATACTCGTCATGTACTTGTACCAGAAGTTGTGCACCATGTCTGGACCGGGAGCTTTCCAATTACTTGCCCTTTTCAAGACCGCTGAAACATCCAAAGCTGTGATGTATGTCAGATGCATTTCACGGCTTTTGCTTGCCTTTGCTTCCTCCAGTTTGAACAACGCAGTGTGAAAATTGCATCTGTTCATTTTTCCTGAAACACCCGACCAGTAGTTAGTCATACCTTCCAATTGAGGGTCATCGGTGCCTTGGTGGTTATTTGGCTTTACTCTCAGTTCACGATAGAACCTTCTTTCATCTGTCTGAAAGTTTTTATTTTGCAGCCTTCGTGCATTACTTTTCTTGTACCGACGCAGTCTGGCAGTGAGAATATCAAGTTTGTGTCGCTGAGAGTATAAAATTTTATTCAATATTGCTGGTGTTAATGTCTCGATGTGCCGAAGGTTGATGATTTTAGTAACATGGTTCATCAGTTTTCTGGTTCTATTCCCTTTTTTATATTGAGTTAATCGACCCAATTTTCACCTTACTTTGCTGACATCCATATCCGACCTGATCTTCCATGGTGGATCTCGATCCCTTGCTGGGACAAAAATTAATTTGCAGGCCTAGTTCATTTTGGGCAGAGAATGCCTTAGTGTTGGTTCTACATATCTGAACTCTAGTAAAGCATGTCCAAAACTCCTTTCCAGGTGCTGTAGTTTTTTTGAGATTTCCCTATCTACATGATCGTTAGTAATATCCGGATGTGGTTCTAATAGATCCGGTGCATGATGTTCATTATCCCAACACCTATGCCTTCAGCATTATTCAAGCCTTCGTTATTCACATCTTCCAAGGCGAGCTCATCAATAGGAAGTTGCCTTTCCATTTTGATAGCAGCTATTTCAACAGCCGCAAGCAGTCTGTTTACAGATATTGAGCGTTTTTGATCCGCCAGATTCTGCTTATTTATTTTTGTGGCTAGCTCTGGGTATTTCAGTAAGAAGAGTCTATGATGTTCTCTCTTCACACCTTGCCTACATTTCTCTGCTGAAAAATTAAGGGGCAAAACATATCTGTTCATATGATATGTCCATTTTCGTCGCTTTTTTGGTTGCTGAACCTATGCTTCTGCCTCTGGTTGTATAAGGTCATCCACCTCAGGAGGATGTGGTGGTGTTGAATCATCAATAGGTTGAGGAAGAACATCAATTGCTCCTGCTTGGCCGTTTGACGCAGCTTTCTCTAACTGGTGTTCATTACGGTCGTTTTTTCACGCCAAATCAACCTGTTGTTTGATCTCCATTGTTCGGTCTCCTGTAACATGTAGATTAGTCCTGATGTCCTTCACCTTAGCGATAAGATCTCTTAATGCGACTTTTTGTATATTAGGATACTTTTCAGCAAATCTTGTTCTTAAATTATATCCTTTTTCCATTTTTGTTTCAAACTTTGCACTTTCGTAATAGAGACGCACCAATTCCTCTTTAATTGTGGTATCCTAATTGATGCTTTACCACGGTATTTCTGTTCAGTTGGTTGGCTGCAAATAGCTAGAGCTAGCCAAAGAGTCCTCAGCAGCCACAATGGATGTTCCACTGATTACCGTTTGTCGCAGATGCTCTTGTTTAGATAAAAAGCAAAATGTTCCACACGGTCATTTTTTTAAAAAAGAAAATCCTTAATTTAAAAAATTGAAATATCAGATACTTATCAAACAATTCTTGTCTGTGCTTTTTGCAGAGTTCAGTTCACAATTTGAATGTTTACCAAATGGCGCTCCTATTTCTGGCGTTCCTCATGGCGACCCATCTTCTTCTTCTTTTTCTGATAGACAAGGTTCTCCTGAGAATTCTCATCGTCCTACTAGACCTCATTCACAGATCGGGTATCCTCCTTCTTCTGAGCAACCTCTTCATTCTAGGTCCAGGTCTCGTGCTAAACAACCTCTTCGTTCCAGGTCCAGGTCTCCTAGTACGAAGCTCCTTTCTTCTTGCATACTTGGATATGGACTTGACCAACTTCGATCTATTCGGCTTTTTTCCTTTAATAATCCGAAGCGGATATTCGAACTTCGAAGATACACTTTTCCTACGAATAAAGCAATGAGAACAATTATAAGACCGAATGTCTATGGGCCTATACCAAGCGAAGAACAAATTGTATTATCAACATCAGATGGTGACGCTTATGCAATACTGACTGGTGGTAATGTTTTTGCAGGAATATATTGTTATCAGACTTACATTCTGAATAAGGCACGCTCAAAAATAAACATGGAAAGTGGCAGGATTACTACGTTAACCCCAGATGAGATCTACGAAATTCCAGTAGGCCCTCATCGCAAAGCCCTACTCAAGTTTAGAGTATGGCTTGTAAACGACAATCCTTCGCACCATTAATGCAATTGCAAAAAAAACTGTACACGTTACTATACAATTATAATTACGAAATAACATAAAATGTTCATTTACTATACGAAAATCATAATAAATGTTAATGCAATATAGTTTTCAATGTTACTTCAATTATCTAGTTTTTTCAAAACATTGTCGAAAATACTTTTCAAAAATTTATGAAGCTTAGAAAATTCTTTAGAATATAACTACGCCGAGCCACATACAGTGTGATCAGATTCACTTTCTACATTCTCATCAATGAAAGCATTTGATTTGTCTAAAATTTGCCGCCCCTCCCCCGTCCTTTGTCAACTTTTCACGTTTTGAGACCAACTGTACTCGAAAAACAGATTACGCGATTCTGTCTGTCTTTCTGCCTACGCGTCTGTGTGTCTGTATATCTGGGCCTGTTTGTATATTATTCGTCTCTTCGCAAGATAATTTTTGAAAGAATTAAAAGATAGAATTAGCTTTTTTACACATTTAGGTGACCAAAATGAAGGTCATATTGTTTAGCCAGCCAGTTTGTATAAAAATTTAGAAGTTTGAAACATTTTTGAAATGTTTGAGACCATTTTTGTAAGGTGTAAATATTATATGTACAGCTATCTGTAGAAAAATAAAATACAAAGAATTTAGCCCAATAACTTTTTTTGTAAAATAAAGCATGATTTTTAAAAAGTTCGAAAAAACGCTGCTTTGTAAATACCCTGAAATATTGCAATGACAACTTTTTAATTTTTTTGTGAAAAATCGAAGGTTTAAATTTTGATCTTACAAACAATAACGAATAATAAAAAATTCCATTTTATGGTCCAGCCATACAAGATGCGAAAAAATGTGAATACATAAAAATTGTGAACCTAAAAAATGGCTACGAATGTATAACCAGTCACTTTTTGATAGGATGCGCAGTTTTTATTTTATTTTGAAACAATAGGATAAAAATAGAAGAATTACATTTTTCGACAAGCGATACAAACTACCGCTGGGAATCGATTGCCATTTTTTCCCCTTAAGCTACTAGAGGGACAAAAGTTTTTAAATCAACAAGTCCTACAAATTGGTTATAAACTTTTGTTATAAAAATACATTTAACATGAAAAAATTTACTTTTGAGTAAAACGACATTGCCTAGAATAACATTTTATTCTATAAAGTTCTTCGCCTAAGTGATATCTACACATTTTCATACAACAGAAATAAATGTAATATACATTTGATATAATAGTTTGAATCCAATGTTGAAAAGTTCGCACTTTGGAATAAATTGGGTGCGAAGCACATAGTACATGATGACAATGTGTTCGTTAAATTGCAAGAAGCTTTAACCAAAGAGAATTCACATTAACAAAATTCCAGTTGATGGAGCATATAGCGCAACAATCAAAAGTCGAGCGCCCCAGGTGCACTAGAACCAAATATTTATCTTTTTCAGTTGAGTATTCAACTCAACGCGATAGGTTGAAAACCAAGTTTTTTCAATGAAAATTAAACAATTTCGTTAAAAAAAGTTTATTCAGAAAACTTGCATTTAACTGGATGAAATTATTTCTCTAACTTCTTTTTTAAATTCAAAGTGAAAGTCCCTTTATAAGAAAAAAAATTGACTGTATTATAAATAGTGACGTTTTTTTTTTAGAATGAGGAATTCATGAAAGTCATGGAATTCAGGGAATTCATGGAATACACATAATTGATGGGATTCGCGACATGTAAGGAATTCCGTGGATTCCATCAAATCCGAAAATTCTTCGAATTCCGTGAATTCCAATGATTCTGCGAACTCCGCGAATTTCATGAATTACATGAATATCACGAAGTACTTCAAATTCGTAATTTTCTTAAATTTCGTGAATTCTATGACTTTCATCAATTCCATAAATTTCTAGAATTCGGTGAAATCCATGAATTCCGGGATTTCTATGAATTCGGCGTATTCCATGAATATCGTGCATTTAATTCAGTTTGTAAATTCCACGAATTCCGTAAATTCAAGAATTGCTTGAATTCTGTATATTGCGTGAATTCCGCGAATTCCCTGATTTTATTGAATTCCGTGAAATCTGCCAATTCCGTGAATTTATTGAATTCGTTGAATTCCACGAATTTTGTAAATTTTTTAAATTCCGTAAGGCCCATGGATTCCGTACATTTTTTAAGTTCCGAGAATTCCATGAATTCTTTGAATCTCATTGATTCCTTTTACTCCGTGCATACCGTAGATTCATCGAACTCCTTGAATTCCATGAATTAAGTGAATTTCATGAATTTCGCTAATTCCATGGGATCCGTGAATTGCGGACCTTATATGAATTCCGCCAATTCTGTAAATTCCACGAGTTCCTTAAATTCTGCGAATTACTCAAATTCCATAAGTACGCGCGTAATATACTATATATTTAAAAAAATGGCTCCTTCAGAAATTTTTTTCCCTTGAGATACAAGTTTTCTGAGAAATGATGTACATTTTTTTTCTTTTTTCTCTCTTCAATAGGTAGGTATCGAAATATCTAGCCGCAAGTATGATACAGAAGTATAACAGGCTACTGGGTTTGTATTATAAAATTCCAATACATGTAAGGTACGATATCAAGAGGTGATTCTTAATGAAATTCTAGATCTTTTTTGGGATAACCATTTTTGTTAATTCATCTTATTTCGTATCCTACATAGTCAAAAATTAGGACCTAAAAAAGTGTGCCAAAGATGAATATGATTTGTTCATTTTTTCCAAAGTTATCGTGTTTATGGACGGACAGACAGACAGACGCCATCGTGAAAACCTGATTTTCGGATGCAGGGGGTCGGGGGTCTCGAAACGTGGAGATCCGTTGAAAAAGTGTGATTTCAAATTTCCGACAATTTTAATATTTTCTCAATCATAAATGATGAGAATGTAAAAAAAAGTGTGCGGATCTGGTAACGAAACACACGTATTCCTATGGATTTTGGGGCGCTGAATTCAAATTCGGTATCAAAAATCACCCATCACGTCATGGTTGAGCCACAACCTCAAAAAATGACGAAAA